>NW_017616542.1:3347500-3368656 GCF_001879475.1 Ipomoea nil
TTCATAATTATAAATATATATATGCATAATTTTTTAACTTCATATTCACAATTATTGAATCACTATATTCATAATTACATAACTATATGTTCATAATTATGTTCACAACACCATGTTCATAATTATTAATTATTAATTTTTATTGCCTAATACAAATTGTCAATTATAAAATTTTATTTATGGTAATTATTATATGCCATGTAATACTAAAGTTGTTAGGTATAATTTTTATAATTAAGGTATAATATTATTAAATCAAAATTATTAAAAATATATAGATCCACATTAAGAAAACCTTATTAATTTCGGATATTAAAACTATATATTTAAAATTTTAAATCCATATATTTAGATTAAAGTTGAAGTTATAAATAATTAAGTTTCAATAAGTTTATTTATTCCCTAAATTATATATGAGTAATAATGAATATTTTTCTATATTAGATTATGCTTATATATGATTTACCCGTATTAACGATCACTATATTAGATTAATATATAATTCTTTTAATATATAATATACTATATTATTAAATCTAAACATATGGTTAATATTTATTCAATATTATTACGAAAGTATTACAATTATAAATTTTATTATATTTTAAATGGCTTAGCATATCGAAGCAAACATGGTAAGTCAATAACATTATTTCACATTAGAAAAATAATATGTATATATGTATATATTTTACCAAATTAAAAATATTTTTTATTCAGTTGACTCATTTGTGAATTTGTTTAAAATAAAAATCGTGTAATAATTAGCATATGTATTAGCATAATTAATTATTCCATAGACTAAATATTTTTAAACCATTTGACTCATTAAGAATTATCCAGTATTACATACTTATAATTAGAATATTCATTACCATATTTTAAATATTTTTTATTCAATTGACTCATTAATGAATTGGTTCCAAAAATTCCATTTAATATTACCATAATAATATGTCCATAATTAAATAGTATATATTGTGCATTATTCTTCTCCATTTTGTATTACCATAATTAATTATTTCAGAGTGTAATTATTTTTTACTCAACTGACTCATTTAAAATTATCCGGTGCTACATACTTATAATTAAAATAGCTATTATCTTATTAAAAATGTTTTTAATTAAATTGACTTATTTATGAATTGGATAAAAAAATTCCGTGTAATATTAGCGTATATCAATTTTCAAAATTAATTAGTCTATATTCTACCATATTCTTCTACAATGTCTATTAGTATAATTAATTATTCAATAATCTTAATATTTTTTATTCAATTGAGTCCTTTTAAATTATCTGAAACTACATACTTATAATTAGAATATATATTACCTAAATTAAAATATTTTTTTATTCAATTCCTAGATTTAGGTAATATGGTTTTTAAACATATTTTATTAAATTGAATCACGATTGTCTGTACATGGTTAGCAAATGAGAATGTTTTAGTATGGTAACTAATTAGAATCATAATCATAATAATCATATTTTAATATATTTTGTTTTTGTTTGTTTTTATATATTTCGTTTCTTTGTATGGTAACGATTACGATACTCATGATTCTTTGTAGGATTTGAAATTTTTAATTACTAAAATTACTAAGATCTAATAATATGTAAATGGTGATTACCATATTTAATAATATATGGTTGTGAGTATAATATATATTCCTAACATGTTTTCTTTCAATACACGGTAATCTATATGAAGTGAAATGTTAAAATATAATAATATGTACACGGTGATTACTGATTACCATATTTAATAATATATGGTGATAATTAATATATATATATATATATATATATATATATATATATATATATATATATATATATTATAACAATTATATATGGTTAATTAATTAAGAATGGGAAGAAATCAGAATTACCAATCACCTTGATCATTTACCACATGCATAAACTCAATATAGAGTTAAATTAGTAAAAATATAAGTATATTACAAAAAATCTAACCATATTTAATAATCTATATATTATAAAGTAATTTATTAATTGTTAATTAATTACGTTAATAAAAATTTGCACACAATAATATTTTGTTTTATTTAATCTATATATTATAAAGTAATTAAAATCTATATATTTAATAATCTATATATTATATTGATATTAATTAATAAATGACCTTAATCTGAACTAAGGGGTAATATTCTGTTTGATTCAATTATATACCTTAGTAAAAATCATTACATGGTATATGTTAAAATAAATTTGATTCAATTGATTTAATTAATTACTAAAAACAAACACGTAACATGTATGGTAACCCGTTATAGTTGATTTTATGCAATTGAGTAATTAGTTTGAATTACACGACTTAAAAAATAATAAACTGTACACTGTAATTATAATATTTAATATAATATATTGTGTACACGGTAATATTGTGTTTTAATTTATTAATTACCTTATTATAAATTTGTACATCGTATATGTTTAAATTGATGTTATTGAATTGAGTAATTAGTTTGAATTATAAGAATTAATGATATTGACTTTATTACATTGTATTAATATAAATTTACAATTATAAATTTGTATAAGGAAAAACATATAAACTTCTGGTAAAAAAAAATTAAAAATCTCTCCATTACCTAAATTAAAATATTTTTTTATTCAATTCCTAGTACGTACTTCAATCTCAATATCTCATTGCCTACATCTTTATTTGTATATTGGTAAAATTACAAAAGTGCTAGTACGTACTTCTTCCTATATATATATATATATATATATATATATATATATATATATATATATATATATATATATATATATATATATAATGGATGATATTATAGAAATTTCTCTAAGTTTTGGGGGAAAAATTTGGCTAGAAGGATTTACTTTTAACTATATATAGATATAGATTTTTATTGCCTACACTTCATCCGTCCCTATCCAAACTTTATCCACTTGATGAGCAACAAACTCTATTGCTTCCCGATCAATCTTTCTAGATCTGTATCTTCTCCACAAAAAATAAACAAAAAAAAAAGAATATATCAACATTTTTATTACAAACCACTTTTCTTATTTAAATATCGGAAAATCCAAAACAAAACAAAACAAAATCCAAAAAGAAAAAAAAAACTAAGATAATGAAAACCTCACCCGTGCAAATCACGTATCAGCCTCAACTGTGGAAGATCACAGGATGATTAACAAAAGACAATGAAATGATGGAGAAGATACGGGGTGGAGAAGCCTTACCGATGTGGAGAAGGAAATGATGAGAAGGCTAGGAATTATAAATTTGTATTCATAAGTAGAAAATACTAATTTAAAAGGAAAGTATAATAATTTATTTATTTAAGGTATTATTATTATTATTATTATTATTATTATTATTATTATTATTAATTATTATTATTATTATTATTATTATTATTATTAGTTTACATAAATGCCCCTAAGTTTTGGGGGGAAAACTTGCTAGGAGGATTTTACTTTTATATATATATAGATAGATAGATATAGATATAGATTATAGATGTACAAAGGGAATTGTATTACACTATATTAAAATTTTAGAATTGAATTTTTACCCAGAATTATTGTACGAATGGGAAAGTAGAAATCAATATATTTTATTGGGAAGAGAAATTTTTTAGCAATTGGGCGGGAAGTTAAAATTCCAGGATTTTGTTATTATATATAGTATTGATGTACAAACAGAATTGTATTACACTATTTTAGAATAAAATTTTTACCCAGAATTATTGTACGAATGGAAAGTAGAAATCAATATATTTTATTGGGAAGAGAGATTTGTAAGAAATTGGGCGGGAAGTTCAAATTCCAGGATTTTGTTATTATATATAGTATAGATGTACAAAGGGAATTGTATTACACTATTTTAATATTTTAGAATAGAATTTTTACTCAGAATTATAGTACGAATGGGAAGGTAGAATTGAATATATTTTATAGGGAAAAGAGATTTTTTAGGAATTGGGCGGGAAGTTAAAATTCCATGATTTTGTTATTATATATAGTATAGATGTACAAAGGGAATTGTATTACACTATTTTAAAATTTTAGAATAGAGTTTTTACCCAGGATTATTGTACGAATGAGAAAGTAGAAATCAATATATTTTATTGGGAAGAGAGACTTTTTTGGAAATTGGACGGAAAGTTAAAATTCCAGGATTTTGTTATTTTATATAGTATAGATGTACAAAGAGAATTGTATTACACTAATTTAATATTTTAGAATAGAATTTTTACCCAGAATTATTGTACGAATGGGAAAGTAGAAATCAACATATTTTATTGGGAAGAAAGATTTTTTAGGAATTGGGCGGGAAATTAAATATTCAAGGATTTTGTTATTTTATAAAGTTTAGATGTACAAAGGGAATTGTATTACACTATTTTAGAATAAAATTTTTACCCCGAATTATTGTTCGAATGGAAAGTTTAAATCAATATATTTTATTGGGAAGAGAGATTTGTTAGAAATTGGGCGAGAAGTAAAAATTTCAGAATTTTGTTATTATATATAATATAGATGTACAACGGGAATCATATTACACTATTTTAAAATTTTAGAATAGAATTTTTTCCGAGAATTATTGTACGAATGGGAAAGTAGAAATGAATATATTTTATTGGGAAGAGAGATTTTTTAGGAATTGGGCGGAAAGTTAAAATTCCAGGATTTTGTTATTATATATAGTATAGATGTACAAAGGAAATTGTATTAAACTATATTAAAATTTTAGAATGGAATTTTTACCCAGAATTATTGTACGAATGGGAAAGTAGAAATCAATATATTTTATTAGGAAGAGAAATTTTTTAGCAATTGGGCGGGAAGTTAAAATTCCAGGATTTTATTATTATATATAGTATTGATGTACAAAGAGAATTGTATTACACTATTTTAGAATAAAATTTTTACCCAGAATTATTGTACGAATGGAAAGTAGAAATCATTATATTTTATAGCGAATAGAGATTTTTTTGGAATTGGGCGGGAAGTTAAAATTCCTGGATTTTGTTATTATATATAGTATAGATGTACAATGGGAATTATATTACACTATTTTAATATTTTAGAATAGAATTTTTTCCGAGAATTATTGTACGAATGGAAACTAGAAATCAATATATTTTATTGGGAAGATAGATTTTTTAGTAATTTGGCGGGAAGTTAAAATTCAAGGATTTTGTTATTATATATAGTATTGATATTGATGTACAAAGAGAATTGTATTGCACTATTTTTGAATAAAATATTTACCAGAATTATTGTACGAATGGAAAGTAGAAATCAATAAATTTTATTGGGAAGAGAGATTTGTGAGGAATTGGCGAGAAGTTAAAATTCCAGGATTTTGTTATTATATATAGTATTGATGTACAAAGAGAATTGTATTGCACTATTTTTGAATAAAATATTTACCCAGAATTATTGTACGAATGGAAAGTGGAAATCCATAAATTTTATTGGGAAGAGAGATTTGTGAGGAATTGGCGAGAAGTTAAAATTCCAGGATTTTGTTATTATATATAGTATATATGTACAAAGGGAATTGTATTACACTATTTTAAAATTTTAGAATAGAATTTTTTACTAGAATCATTGTACGAATGGGAAAGTAGAAATAAATATATTTTATTGGGAAGAGAGATTTTTTAGGAATTGGGCGGAAAGTTAAAATTCCAGGATTTTGTTATTATATATAGTATAGAAGTATAGATGTACAAAGGAAATTGTATTACACTATTTTAAAATTTTAGAATAGAATTTTTACCCAGAATTATTGTACGAATGGGAAGGTAGAATTGAATATATTTTATAGGGAAGAGAGATTTTGTAGGAATTGGGCGGGAAGTTTAAATTCCATGATTTTGTTATTATATATAGTATAGATGTACAAAGGGAATTGTATTACACTATTTTAAAATTTTAGAATAGAGTTTTTACCCATAATTATTGTACGAATGTGGAAGTAGAAATCAATATATTTTATTGGGAAGAGAGATTTTTTAGGAATTGGGCGGAAAGTTAAAATTCCAGGATTTTGTTATTATATATAGTATAGATGTACAAAGGGAATTGTATTACACTATTTTAAAATTTTAGAATAGGATTTTTACCCAGAATTATTCTACGAATGGGAAAGTAGAAATCAACATATTTTATTGGGAAGAAAGATTTTTTAGGAATTGGACGGGAAGTTAAAATTCTAGGATTTTGTTATTATATATAGTATAGTTGTACAAAGTGAATTGTATTACACTATTTTAGAATAAAATTTTTACCCAGAATTATTGTACGAAAGGAAAGTAGAAATCAATATATTTTATTGGGAAGAGAGATTTGTTAGAGATTGGGCGGGAAGTTAAAATTCCAGGATTTATTTATTATATATAGTATAGATGTACAAAGGGAATTGTATTACACTATTTAAAAATTTTAGAATAGAATTTTTACCCAGAATTATTGTACGAATGGGAAAGTAGAAATCAACATATTTTATAGGGAAGAAAGATTTTTTAGGAATTGGTGGGAAGTTAAAATTCCAGGATTTTGTTATTATATATAGTATAGATGTACAAATAGAATTGTATTACACTATTTTAGAATAAAATTTTTTACCCAGAATTATTGTACGAAAGGAAAGTAGAAATCAATATATTTTATTGGGAAGAGAGATTTGTAAGAAATTGGGCGGGAAGTTAAAATTCCAGGATTTCGTTATTATATATAGTATAGATGTTCAAAGGGAAATGTATTACTCTATTTTAAAATTTTGGAATAGAATTTTTACCCAAAATTATTGTACGAATGGAAAAGTAGAAATCAATATATATTATTGGGAAGAGAGTTTTTTTCGGAATTGGGCGGAAAGTTAAAATTCCAGGATGTTGTTATTTTATATAGTATAGATGTACAAAGGGAATTGTATTACACTATTTTAAAATTTGAGAATAGAATTTTTACCCAGAGTTATTGTACGAATGGGAAAGTAGAAATAAACATATTTTATTGGGAAGAAAGATTTTTTAGGAATTGGGCGGGAAGTTAAAATTCCAGGATTTTGTTATTATATATAGTATAGATGTACAAAGGGAATTGTATTACACTATTTTAAAATTTTAGAATAGAGTTTTTAAGCATAATTATTGTACGAATGGGAAAGTAGAAATCAATATATTTTATTGGGAAGAGAGATTTTTTAGGAATTGGGCGAAAAGTTACAATTCCACGATATTGTTATTTTATATAGTATAGATGTACAAAGGGAATTGTATTACACTATTTTAAAATTTTAGAATAAAATTTTTTACCCAGAATTTTTGTACGAATGGGAAAGTAGAAATCAACATATTTTATTGGGAAGAAAGATTTTTAGGAATTGGGCGGGAAGTTAAAATTCCAGGATTTTTTTTTTTTTTATATATAGTATAGATGTACAAAGGGAATTGTATTACACTATTTTAGAATAAAATTTTTACCCCGAATTATTGTACGAATGGAAAGTATAAATCAATATATTTTATTGGGAGGAGAGATTTGTTAGGAATTGGGCGGGAAGTTAAAATTTCAGGATTTTGTTATTATAAGTAGTATAGATGTACAAAGAGAATTGTATTACACTATTTTAAAATTTTAGAATAGAACTTTTACGCAGAATTATTGTACGAATGGTAAAGTAGATATCAATATATTTTAGGGAAAATTGTAAAAAATATCCCTCTATAATATGCTAATTATCAATGTCATCCATGAATTATGAGTGGTGTAAAAGTTGCCCCTCAATTATCAAAACGGTGCACATATAGCCCCTCCCGTAACGGACACGTGATTCCCCGTTAGTGTACGACACCGTTAAGTTGGAGTAAATATGTAATTTAGTTGTTTTTTCCCTCCCTCGATTCGAAGTACCAGCGATGGACAGTGGTGGGGAACCACATGTCCGTTACGGGAGGGGCTATATGTGCACCATTTTGATAATTGAGGGGCAACATTTATACCACTCATAATTCAGGGGTGACATTGATAATTGGCATATTATAGAGGAGCATTTTTTACAATTTTCCCTAGATTTTATTGGAAAGGGAGATTTTTTAGAAATTGGGCGGGAAGTTAAAATTCCAGGATTTTGTTATGATATATAGTATAGATGTACAAAGGGAATTGTATTACACAATTTTAGAATAAAATTTTTACCCAGAATTATTGTACGAATGGAAAGTAGAAATCAATATATTTTATTGGGAAGAGAGATTTGTTAGGAATTGGACGGAAAGTTAAAATTCAAGGATTTTGTTATTATATGTAGTATAGATGTACAAAGGGAATTATATTACACTATTTTAAAATTTTAGAATAGAATTTTTACCCAGAATTATTGTACGAATGGGAAAGTAGAAATGAATATATTTTATTGGGAAGAGAGATTTTTTAGGAATTGGGCGGGAAGTTAAAATTCCAGGATTTTGTTATTATATATAGCATAGATGTACAAAGGGAATTGTATTACACTATTTTAAAATTTTAGAATAGAATTTTTACCCAGAATTATTCTACGAATGGGAAAGTAGAAATCAACATATTTTATTGGGAAGAAAGATTTTTTAGGAATTGGACGGGAAGTTAAAATTCTAGGATTTTGTTATTATATATAGTATAGTTGTACAAAGAGAATTGTATTACACTATTTTAGAATAAAATTTTTACCCAGAATTATTGTAAGAAAGGAAAGTAGAAATCAATATATTTTATTGGGAAGAGAGATTTATTAGAGATTGGGCGGGAAGTTAAAATTCCAGGATTTATTTATTATATATAGTATAGATGTACAAAGGGAATTGTATTACACTATTTTAAAATTTTAGAATAGAATTTTTATCCAGAATTATTGTACGAATGGGAAAGTAGAAATCAACATATTTTATAGGGAAGAAAGATTTTTTAGGAATTGGTGGGAAGTTAAAATTCCAGGAATTTGTTATTATATATAGTATAGATGTACAAATAGAATTGTATTACACTATTTTAGAATAAAATTTTTTACCCAGAATTATTGTACGAAAGGAAAGTAGAAATCAATATATTTTATTGGGAAGAGAGATTTGTAAGAAATTGGGCAGGAAGTTAAAATTCCAGGATTTTGTTATTATATATAGTATAGATGTACAAATGGAAATGTATTACACTATTTTAAAATTTTGGAATAGAATTTTTACCGAAAATTATTGTACGAATGGAAAAGTAGAAATCAATATATATTATTGGGAAGAGAGATTTTTTCGGAATTGGGCGGAAAGTTAAAATTCCAGGATGTTGTTATTTTATATAGTATAGATGTACAAAGGGAATTGTATTACACTATTTTAAAATTTGAGAATTGAATTTTTACCCAGAGTTATTGTACGAATGGGAGAGTAGAAATAAACATATTTTATTGGGAAGAAAGATTTTTTAGGAATTGGGCGGGAAGTTAAAATTCTATGATTTTGTTATTATATATAGTTTAGTTGTACAAAGGGAATTGTATTACTCTATTTTAGAATAAAATTTTTACCAGAATTATTGTACGAATGGAAAGTATAAATCAATATATTTTATTGGGAAGAGAGATTTGAAAGCAATTGGGCGGGAAGTTAAAATTTCAGGATTTTGTTATTATATATAGTTTAGATGTACAAAGGGAATTGTATTACACTATTTTAAAATTTTAGAATAGAATTTTTTTCATTGAATTATTGTACGAATGACAAAGTAGAAATCAATATATTTTATTGGGAAGGGAGATTTTTTAGGAATTGGGCGTGAAGTTAAAATTCCAGGATTTTGTTATTATATATAGTATAGATGTACAAAGGGAATTGTATTACACTATTTTAGAATAAAATTTTTACCCAGAATTATTGTACGAATAGAAAGTAGAAATCAATAAATTTTATTGAGAAGAGAGATTTGTTTGGTTTAAAATTCAAGGATTTTGTTATTATATATAGTATAGATTTACAAAGTGAATTGTATTACACTATTTTAAAATTTTAGAATAGAATTTATATCGAGAATTATTGTACGAATGAGAAAGTAGAAATCAATCTATTTTATAGGGAAGAGAGATTTGTTAGGAATTGGGCGGGAAGTTAAAATTTCAGGATTTTTTTATTATATATAATATAGATATAGATATAGATGTTCAAAGGGAATTGTATTACACTATTTTCAAATTTTAGAATAGAATTTTTATACAGAATTATTTTACGAAGGGGAAAGTAGAAATCAATATATTTTATTGGAAAAGAGGTTTGTTAGGAAAGTTAAAATTCCAGGATTTTGTTTTTATATATAGTATAGATGTACAAATGGAATTGTATTACACTATTTTAAAATTTTAGAATAGAATTTTTACCCAGAATTATTGTACGAATGGGAAAGTAGAAATCAATATATTTTATTTGGAAGAGAGATTTTTTAGGAATTGGGTGGGATGTTAAAATTCTATGATTTTGTTATTATATATAGTATAGATGTACAAAGGGAATTGTATTACACTATTTTGGAATAGAATTTTTACCCAGAATTATTGTACGAATGGAAACTACAAATCAATATATTTTATTGGGAAGAGAGATTTGTTAGGAATTGGGCGGGAAGTAAAAATTTCAAGATTTTGTTATTATATATAATATAGATATAGATATAGATGTTCAAAGGGAATTGTATTACACTATATTCAAATTTTAGAATAGAATTTTTACGCAGAATTATTGTACGAATGGGAAAGTAGAAATCAATATATTTTATTGGAAAAGAGGTTTGTTAGGAATTGAGCGGAAAGTTAAAATTCCAGGATTTTGTTATTATATATAGTATAGATGTACAAATGGAATTGTATTACACTATTTTAAAATTTTAGAATAGAATTTTTACCCAGAGTTATTGTACGAATGGGAAAGTAGAAATCAATATATTTTATTTGGAAGAGAGATTTTTAAGGAATTGGGTGGGATGTTAAAATTCTATGATTTTGTTATTATATATAGTATAGATGTACAAAGGTAATTGTATTACACTATTTTAGAATAAAATTTTTACCCAGAATTATTGTACGAATGGAAAGCAGAAATCAATATATTTTATTGGGATGAGAGATTTGTTATGAATTGGGCGGAAAGTTAAAATTCCAGGATTTTGTTATTATATATAGTATAGGTGTACAAAGGGAATTGTATTACACTATTTTAAAATTTTAGAATAGAATTTTTACCCTGAATTATTGTACGAATGGGAATGTAGAAATGTAGAAATCAATATATTTTATTGGGAAGAGAGATTTTTTAGGAATTTGGCGAGAAGTTAAAATTTCAGGATTTTGTTATTATATATAGTATAGATGTACAAAGGCAATTGTATTACACTATTTAAAAATTTTAGAATAGAATTTTTACCCTGAATTATTGTACGAATGGGAAAGTAGAAATCAATATATTTTATTGGTAAGAGAATTTTTTTAGGAATTGGGCGGGAAGTTAAAATTCCATGATTTTGTTATTATATATAGTATAGATGTACAATGGGAATTGTATTACACTATTTTGGAATAGAATTTTTGCCAAGAATTATTGCACGAATGGAAAGTAGAAATCAATATATTTTATTGGGAAGAGAGATTTGTTAGGAACTGGACGGGATGTTATAATTTCAGGATTTTGTTATTATATATAGTATAGATGTACAAAGGGATTAGAAAGATAATTCATTCAATTCAAACAGAAAACAATCACACGTGAGTATATCTAATCTCACCACTAAACACTCCTGACTAATAGGCTAGAAATAGAAGACTAATTCTAGGACCACAGAAATACAAACTATGTTACATATAATTTACTAATAATAATATCAGTAACACTAATGCACCCCCTCAAGCACAAGATTGATGATCTACAATATTGAGCTTGTCTCGTAGAGCTGTAAACCGGGGTCCAGGTAGTGGTTTAGTGAGTACATCGGCTAGCTGATCCTTGGTGGAGACGAAGTTGACCATGAAGTCGCCGGAGGCTACCTTGTCATGAACAAAGTGGTAATCTATCTCAACATGCTTCGTCCGTGCGTGAAACACAGGGTTAGCGCATAAGTATGTAGCGCCGAGGTTGTCACACCATAAGTTGGAGGGACGCCCAGTGTGCAACCCAAGTTCCCGCAATAGAGAGACCATCCAGGTGACTTCAGCTGCAACATCAGCTACGGCTTTATATTCCGCCTCAGTGGAGGAGCGAGCAACAGTGCGTTGCTTTCGAGAGAGCCAGGAAATAAGATTACTCCCGAGAAAGACGGCATAGCCACTGGTGCTTTTCCTGTCGACCGGACACCCAGCCCAGTCAGAGTCGCAGTAGGCGTGGATGTTAGTTGAAGCGGAAGGAGAGAGTCGAAGACCGTAGTTAAGAGTGCCCTTGATATACCGTAACACACGTTTCACCATTACCCAGTGGTCGTCAGTAGGGGAGTGCATGAACTGACATAGGCGGTTGACAGCATACGCGAGGTCTGGCCGAGTGATAGTCAGGTACTGCAGTGCCCCAACAATGCGCCGATATTGCGTAGGATTCTCAAAAGGCTGATCAGACGGAGTGACAGCTTGAGTGACAGACGCTGGGGTAGTAAGGGATTTGCAGTCCGTCATCCCAGACCGTTGAAGTAAGTCTACCATGTACCTATGCTGTGACAAAATCATCCCGCCATTAGACGGTACTGTCTCGATGCCCAAGAAGAACCCCGGAGTGCTGAGATATCTAATCTTGAACGCTGATGCAAGGCGACGTAGTAAGGACTCAACTAGGGCGGCGTCACTCCCCATCATGATGATGTCATCCACATAGACGAGTAGAAATACTTTAGAGACACCCGCCGAGTGGTAAAATAATGAGACATCAGTCTTGGACGAAGAAAAACCTGCAGTCAGTAAAAAATCGTGAAGTCTTTTGAACCAGGCCCTTGGAGCTTGTTTAAGCCCATATAGAGACCGCTGCAAAAGACAGACATGATCAGGGTGTGTCGGATCTTCATATCCTGGTGGTTGTTTCATGTATACTGTCTCGGCTAAATGGCCATTAAGGAAGGCGTTATGGACATCCAGCTGGCGAAGAGTCTACTTGTTCGAGACAGCTAAAGTAAACAGGATGCGGACAGTCGTGGGTTTGACAACCAGACTGAATGTGTCAAAGAAGTCCTCCCCTGCTACTTGATTGAAGCCTTTGGCTACCAAACGAGCTTTATAGCGATCAATCGAGCCATCGGCAGTCCGTTTTGTACGGAAGACCCATTTGCACCCAATAATGTTCATGGTTGGGTCTGGGGGGACTAATCGCCACGTGTTGTTGTGAAGAAGAGCGTTGAACTCTTGATCCATTGCGTCACGCCACTGTGGATGGCCTACAGCTTGGGAGTAGCACGTTGGATCAGTTGTTGCTGTTAAAGCCTGAAACTCTTCATTAGTGCCCCGAGTCATACGCCGGAGGCGCATAGCCAGAGGTTGAACAGTGGTTCGTTTCCGGGCCCGTCTAGGTGCACTTGGCTCAATGGCCAACAAAGGTGCTTCTTGGGCCAACGGGATTGGTTCAGGGTCCGGAGTTGGCGCAAGCTGGCAAGATTGCACCGGTGATACGGGAGCTGATGCCCAAGGTAGAGATGCTGGTGTAGATTCCTGGGCCTGCACAGAACCTGTTGCAAAGGGAAACACATTATCGTCAAACCGCACATGGCAACAGATATAGGTTTTCCCACTGATTGGATCCATGCATCTGTATCCCCTATAGGACGGTGGGTAACCTAGGAAGACACATGGGGTGGAACGATACTCCATCTTGTGCCGATTATAAGGCCGTAGATGGGGGTAACATTGACACCCGAAGACACGAAGGAATTGGTACGGTGGTGATTTTTTGTAGAGGCGATAGTATGGACTTTCAAACTTTAAGACCGAGGTGGGAAGGTAGTTAATTAAACAGGTGGCAGTTTCAAAAGCATAGTCCCAATATTCTTGTGGGACGGAGCTTTGAGCAAGAAGAGCTAAACCCATTTCGACAATGTGTCTGTTATGGCGCTCAACTCTTCCGTTTTGTTCATGCGTATACGCACAAGACTGCCGGTGTTCAATTCCCAAGGATTGGAAGGTTGTGTGTAATTTTCTGTATTCACCCCCTAAATCTGATTGGATTGACTTGATAGAGCGCGAAAACTGCCGCTCTACCAACAAATGAAACGAGTCAAAAATTTTATAGATATCTGATTTTACCCGTAATGGATAAAACCAGGTAAATCGTGTGAAGTCATCAACAAATAGCAGAAAATAACGATAGCCACTAGTTGACACTACAGGAGCGGGGCCCCAGATATCGGTAAATAATAGATCTAATACATTTTGACTATTATTCTCAACACTATCTAATTTGAAACGGGAAGACTTGCCGAGATGGAAAGCCGTGCACGACCCCAACTCTTTGGAATTATTTGCTTGAACGGAGCAACTTTGAAGAATTTTGTTTTGGACCACACTATGCGGGTGACCAAGCCTGCGATGCCACACAGCCGGCGTAGCATGAGAACTCATAAACGCAAAATGGGAACGAGACACAGGCAACTTGTATAGACCGCCCGCGGTTGGACCTTTAAGAAGTGTGACCTTGGTTTTGGAATCCTTCACAAAAAAACAATGACCATGAAATTCAAAATATACATGATTATCATTAGCAAATTTTTGGACAGAAAGCAATGGGACAGTTAAATTAGGGACGTGCAACACATTTGACATGAGTAAGTGTTTTGACACGGATGGAATAGACGCATGACCAATCCGCGAGATAGTCAAACCTGTACCGTTTCCAACCCGGAGCGTGTCCGGGCCAACATATTCCTCCGTATTACTCAGCATGCCAGCGTCCGGTGTAGCGTGAGCGGTGGCTTCGTATCCGGATACCACGAATCTGCCGGAGCGGTGATGGTGCCGGCCGGATTACCCGAAACAGCAACATTGGCCTGCGCCGGTGGTGGTGCGAAATACCTCTTGTAGCAGTAGAGGGCCGTGTGTCTGTGGGAGCGACATATTTGGCACTGGGGTCCTCCTCTACCGCCGCGACCATTTCTGCCGGAGTTATTACCCCGGCCACCTCGACCGCCTCTGCCGGAAGCATTGCTGCCGCGACCACCATCCGCATGCGACGAACCTGCTGCACGTCCCCGGCCTGCGTACATCGCCGAGTGAGGACCACCATCTGCAGAGCCGAAGTCGTCCGTGAGAAAAAAGTCCGCCGCCTGCAGATGATCCGCCATCTGCAGTAATGTCAGCGGTGTGGTTGCCGTGAGCGACGCCGCATAGCTCCGGTATTCCGGACGGAGGCCTCTCAGAACATATAAGTTCTGTTCACCAAGTGACAGCTGTTGACCGGCTTGCGCAAAAGCCTCGACAAGAAGCTCCGCACGCCCGAGAAATTCCGTCGAGGAAGAGTTGCCTTGCCGCATAGTCTAAAACTGATTGAGAAGACTGAGACACCGGGCTTGGGTGTTCGAACCAAGAGCCGAACAGATGGAGCGCCAGACCTCCGCAGCTGTGTTCCGGCCTACAGCTAGATGAAGGACTTCATCAGACATTGCCGAGATGAGGAGGGAAAGGATCGATTGATCCTGTTGAACCCATATTTTGTACGCCGGATTGGGAATCGGATCAGCGGAGGAAGCATCGGAGCCCGACTCTCCGGATGGCGTGGCAGCGACAGTCGGCGGCGGGCACGGGGTGGAGCCATCTACGTACCCGAGGAGATCCTGGCCGCGAAGGAACGGGAGAAGCTGTGCTCGTCAACTTCATTGAGATGAAGTGGTGTGCGCCATTAAGGGGGTTGTTGCCGGATGAGGGTGGTGCACCGCCGGCGGAGGAGGGCCTATCGGAGGATCGGTCAGACATTGTCGTCGGAAAACAAAAGGAAACGGGAAAAGGGGTTTGTTTGCGAAAGGGAAGCGGTCAGTTGGATCGATTAGGCTGATACCAGATTATAAAGATAATTCATTCAATTCAAACAGAAAACAATTACACGTGAGTATATCTAATCTCACCACTAAACATTCCGGACTAACAGACTAGAAATAGAAGACTAATTCTAGGACCACAGAAATACAAACTATGTTACATATAATTAACTAATAATAATAACAGTAACACTAATAAAAGGGAATTGTATTACACTATTTTAAAATTTTAGAATAGATTTTTTACGCAGAATTATTGTACGAATGGGAAAGTAGAAATCAATATATTTTATTGGGAAGAGAGATTTTTTTAGGAATTGGGCGGGAAGTTAAAATTCCAGGATTTTGTTATTATATATAGTATAGATGTACAAAGGGAACTGTATTACACTATTTTAGAATAAAATTTTTACCCCGAATTATTGTACAAATGGAAAGTAGAAATCAATATATTTTATTGGGATGAGAGGTTTGTTCGGAATTGGGCGGAAAGTTAAAATTCCAGGATTTTGTTATTATATATAGTATAGATGTACAAAGGGAATTGTATTACACTATTTTAAAATTTTAGAATAGAATTTTTACCCAGAATTATTGTACGAATGGGAAAGTAGAAATCAATATATTTTATTGGGAAGAGATATTTTTTATGAATTGGGCGGGAAGTTAAAATTCCTGGATTTTGTTATTATATATAGTATAGATGTACAAAGGTAATTGTATTACACTATTTTAGAATAGAATTTTTACGTTGAATTATTATACGAATGAGAATGTAGAAATCAATATATTTTATTGGGAAGAGAGATTTTTTAAGAATTGGGCGGGAAGTTAAAGTATCAGGATTTTGTTATTAATTATATATATACTAGTATTTTCACCCGTGCGCTGCACGTAATGGAATTGTTGTAATATATTAAGAATATTTAAATCGATATATAATTATTTAAGAGTTAATTTCACCAGAGGTCGCTTATCTCCTGACAATTCCAAATTTAATCCTAGACTATAGTTATTAATTATTATGATTTATTCTATGTTATAATTCTTACGTTAATATTCTTACTATTATTATTAACACTTAATTACTTTTAGATATTATTATTACCACTTATATTATTATTATTATTATATTATTATTATTAGTTTCTTTTCAAGTTCTGTTAGTATATAATGACCGTGAGGCACAATAATAATATAACCATGATTAAATATTCTTGTATTGTATTTCGTGAGTCACAATAATAATATAACAATAATTAAATATTCTTCAATTCTATATTCTTCTACGATTTCTATTACCATCATTAATTATTCCCTAATTTCCCATAATTAAATAATTTGACAAATTATAAAGAGAGATTATTAAATAATACACGGGACATTTTTTTAATTAAAAATTTTAAAAATTTATTAATAAAACATAAGGTTCTCATAGTTTTTCTCGAAAAAATACGCGATTTCAAAAAAACATTTGTTCAAAATGGACAACCGAGTCAAAAGTTATGCCTTGCCAAACTTTTGACAGTTTACAATCTAAAATAAAATTAATCGCCGGTTAGCCGGCGAAGCGGCCGCGGAGGAGGCCGATTCCGAACTTCCTAACCGCGGCCAGCGGCATGATAAAAAAAATTATTATTTATTATTATGGGGGTTTGGGAAATATAACCCAAAATGTATATGTGTTGTTTTTGGTTTTAACCCAGAATTATTGTACAAATAGGAAAGTAGAAATCAACATATTTTATTAGGAAGAGAGATGTTTTAGGAATTGGGCAGTAAGTTAAAATTGCAGGATTTTGTTTTTATATATAGTATAGATATAGATGTATAGACAGATAGATTACAACCCAGAATTATTGTACGAATAGGAAAGTAGAAATCAACATATTTTATTAGGAGGAGAGATTTTTTAGGCATTGGGCGGGAAGTTAAAATTGCAGGATTTTGTTTTTACTGAATTTGAGAGGTTGCTCCCACACTGCCGCTGGTGAGACTCGATCCCTGGTCATACTTTCAAAGTTTCACCTCTATGACCAGTTGAGCTACCCACGCGGACAGGATTTTGTTTTTATATATAGTATAGATAGACGTATAGACAGATAGATAGATTACAATAGGAATTGTATTACAATATTTTATAATATTAGAATAGAATCTTAACCCAGAATTATTGTACGAATAGGAAAGTAGAAATCAACATATTATATATAGTATAGATGTACAAAGGGAATTGTATTACACTATTTCAAAATTTTAGAATAGAACTTTTACCCAGAATTATTGTACTAATGGGAAAGTAGAAATCAATATATTTTATTTGGAAGAGTGCTTTTTTAGGAATTGGCCGGGAAGTTAAAATTCTATGATTTTGTTATTATATATAGTATAGATATAGATGTACAAAGGTAATTGTATTACACTATTTTAGAATAAAATTTTTACCCAAAATTATTGTACGAATGGTAAGTAGAAATCAATATATTTTATTGGAAAGAGATATTTGTTAGGAATTGGGCGAGAAGTTAAAATTCCAGGATTTTGTTATTATATATAGTATACATGTACAAAGGGAATTGTATTACACTAGTTCAAAATTTTAGAATAGAATTTTTACCGAGAATTATTGTACGAATGGAAAAGTAGACATCAATATATTTTATTGGGAAGAGAGATTTTTTAGGAATTGGCGGGAAGTTAAAATTCCAAGACTTTGTTATTATATATAGTATAGATGTACAAAGGGAATTGTATTACACTATTTTTGAATAAAATTTTTACCCAGAATTATTGTACGAATGGAAAATAGAAATCAATATATTTTATTGGGAAGAGAGATTTGATAAGAATTGGGCGGGAAGTTAAAATTCCATGATTTTGTTATTATATTTAGTATAGATGTACAAAGGGAATTGTATTACTTTATTTTGGAATAGAATTTTTACCCAGAATTATTGTACGAATGGAAAGTAGAAATCAATATATTTTATTGGGAAGAGAGATTTTTTAGGAATTGGGCAGAAAGTTAAAATTCCAGGATTTTGTTATTATATATAGTATAGATGTACAAAGGGAATTGTATTACACTATTTTAAACTTTTAGAATAGAATTTTTACGCAGAATTACTATACGAATGAGAAAGTAGAAATCAATATATTTTATTTGGAAGACAGATTTTTTAGGAATTGGGCGAGAAGTTAAAATTCCCGGATTTTTTTATTATATATAGTATAGATGTACAAAGGGAATTTGTATTACACTATTTTAGAATAAAATTTTTACCCAGAATTATTTTACGAATGGAAAGTAGAAATCAATATATTTTATTGGGAAGAGAGATTTTTATGTAATTGTGCGGAAAGTTAAAATTTCAGGATTTTGTTATTATATATAGTATAGATGTACAAAGGGAATTGTATTACACGATTTTGGAATAGAATTTTTACCCAGAATTATTGCCCGAATGGAAAGTAGAAATAAATATATTTTATTGGAAAGAGAGATTTGTTAGGAACTGGGCGGGATGTTAAAATTTCAGGATTTTGTAATTATATATAGTATAGATGTACAAAGGGAATTGTATTACACTATTTTAAAATTTTAGAATAGAGCTTTACGCAGAATTATTGTACGAATGGGAAAGTAGAAATCAATACATTTTATTTGGAAGCGAGATTTTTTAGGATTTGGGTCGGAAGTTAAAATTTCAGGATTTTTTTTATTATATATAGTATAGATGTACAAAGGGAATTGTATTACACTATTTTAGAATAAAATTTTTACCCAAAATTATTGTACGAATATAAAGTAGAAATCAATATATTTTATTGGAAAGAGATATTTGTTCGGAATTGGGCGAGAAGTTAAAATTCCAGGATTTTGTTATTATATATAGTATAGATGCACAAAGGGAATTGTATACTATTTCAAAATTTTAGAATAGAATTTTTGTCGAGAATTATTGTACGAATGGAAAAGTAGACATCAATATATTTTATTGGGAAGAGAGATTATTTAGGAATTGGGGAGAAGTTAAAATTCCAAGATTTTGATATCATATATAGTATAGATTTACAAAGAGAATTGTATTACACTATTTTAGAATAAATTTTTTTCCCAAAATTATTGTACGAATGGAAAGTAGAAATCAATATATTTTATTGGAAAGATATATTTGTTTGGAATTGGGCGAGAAGTTAAAATTCCAGGATTTTGTTATTATATATAGTATAGATGTACGAAGGGAATTGGATTACATTGTTTCAAAATTTTTGAATTAAAGTTTACCCAGAATTATTGTAGGAATGGGAAAGTAGAAATCAATATATTTTATTTGGAAGAGAGATTTTTTAGGAATTTGGAGGGAAGTTAAAATTCTATGATTTTGTTATTATATATAGTATAGACATAGATGTACAAAGGTAATTGTATTACACTATTTTAGAATAAAATTTTTACCCAAAATTATTGTACGAATGGAAAGTAGAAATCAATATATTTTATTGGGAAAAGAGATTTTTTAGGAATTGGGCAGTAACTTAAAATTCCAGAATTTTGTTATTATATGTAGTATAGATGTACAAAAGAAATTGTATTACACTATTTTGGAATAGAATTTTTACCCATAATTATTTTACGAATGGAAAGTAGAAATCAATATATTTTATTGGGAAGAGAGATTTTTTAGGAATTGAGCGGAAAGTTAAAATTACAGGATTTTGTTATTATATATAGTATAGATAGTATAGATGTAGAAAGGGAATTGTATTACACTATTTGAAAATTTTAGAATAGAATTTTTTCCGAGAATTATTGTACGAATGAGAAAGTAGAAGTCAATATATTTTATTGGGAAGAGAGATTTGTTAGGAATTGGGCGGGAAGTCAAAATTCCATGATTTTGTTATTATATATAGTATAGATAGATGTATAAAGGTAATTGTATTACACTTTTTTAGAATAGAATTTTTACCCTGAATTAATGTACGAATGGGAATGTAGAAATCAATATATTTTATTGGGAAGAGAGATTTTTAAGGAATTGTGCGGAAAGTTAAAATTTCAGGATTTTGTTATTATATATATTATAGATTATAGATTATAGATGTACAAAGGAAATTGTATTACACTATTT
>NW_017616543.1:0-17474 GCF_001879475.1 Ipomoea nil
TGTTCCCGTTCCCCCGGCCCCTGTGCCGCCGCGCCCGCTGCTCCCCCCCGCCCCCTGTGCCCCCTTCTGCTCCCCGCCCCCTGCTGCCCGTGCGCCGCCCCCCTGCCCCTCCGCCGCCGCCCCTGTGTCCGCTCTCCCCGCCGCCCCTGCCCCGTCCCGGCGCCCGCTGTTCCCGCCCCGGCGCCCCCTGTGGCGCGCCCGCTGCTCCGCCCTTGGCTCCCTTCGCCGGCCTTTCCTCCCGTCCCCCCCTGCCCCCCGCCTCCCCCTTGCCTGCCCGCCCTTTGCTCCGCCCGGCCCCCTCTTTCTGCCGGCCTGCCTCTCCCCCTTCTCCTCGCCCTCCCTTCTCTCCGCTGCCTTTCTTTCCCCGCTTCGTTGGCTCTTCCCCTTGCCCCTTCCCGTCCTCTTTTTCGCCCCCCCTCGCCCCTCCCCGTTGTGCTCCCCTCTTCCTTTGTCCGGCCCGTTGCCCCTCCCCTCCCCCTTGCCGCTCTCCTCTGTCCCCCCTCTCCGGCTCTGCCGCTTCCCCTTCCCCTCTCCCCTTCTCCCCCTCCCCGGCTCTCTTTGCTTGCCTCTCCCCCCCTGCCGCCTTGCCGCCCCGCGGCGTGCGCCGCCCGCGCCCCGCTCGCCTCCCGTGCCCCCTTCCCCCGTGCTCGTGCTCCCCTCTTCCCGCGCCTTCGTCTGCCTCGTCTCCCCTCTCGTTGGCGCGCGCCCTCCCCTCCTTGTCTTTGTCCTTGTCGCCCGCGTCTCGCTGTGTGCCCCTCCTCTCGTGCGTGTCGCTGTGTGCCCCCCTCGTCGTTGCTCCGTGTCGCTGTGTGCCCGCCCCTTCGTTGGCGTTGCGTCTCGCTGTGTGCGCCCTCCTCGCGTTGCGTGTCGCTGTGTGCGCGCCCCTCGGCGTTGGGTGTCGCTGTGTGCCCGCCCTCCGGCCGCCGTGCCTGTGTCGCCCTTGTTCCCTCTTGTCCCTGTGTGTGGCCCCTCGTGCCTTTCTCCTCGCCGTGCCCGGCGCCCCGTGGCCTCGGCCGCTTCCGCCCCTTCCGCCCCCCTCTCCCTTGCCTCTCTCCTTTCCCTCCCGCCCTTCCTTCTTTGCTCTCTCTCTCTCTCTCCTCCGCCTCCCCCGTTTCCTCTTCCCCGTTCCTCTTCCTCCTCCGGGTTTCGTGTGTTCTCCCGTCTGCCTGTGCCTCCCCCTTCTCGCGCTTCCCTCTGCTTTCTTCTCCGCCCGTTTGCCGTGTTGCCTGTCCCGTCCCCCGGCGCCGTGCTCCGCTCTTTCTTTCCCCTCTTGCCTCTTGTTCTTCTCTCTTGCGTGCCCCCTCTCCTTTCTCTCTTCCCGCTCTCTCTGTCCCTTTCCCTCTCCTTTGTCCCCTCCTTCCCTTCCCCTGCCCCTTCCTTCCTCTTGGGCCCCTTTCCTCTTCTTCCGCTGTGCCCGCTCCCCCTTGCTCCTCTTTCCTTCGTTCCATCGCGTTGCCGTTCCCGCCCCGCGTTCTTTCCTTTGCCCCCGCTTAGCCCGTCTCATTCCCCCACCCACCCCCCCCCTACTCGCCTTTCCCACCTCTGGGCCCACCCCATCTGCCCTTCGTCCCCCTGGTCCCTCTGCTCCCTGCCGGCCCTCCTGGTCCTTGGCTTCGCCCCCTCCGTTCCGCTGCCCGGCGTCTCCCCGTGGCTCTTCGTGGCGTGGATCCGGTCGGCCTCGCGCTCGTCTTCCCCCTGCTCGCCCCCCTCCCTCCTTGCTCTTTGCTCTTCTTCTTCGTCCCTCTCGCTGTCGCATCTGGCGTTCTCCTACCCTGCGCCCCGTTTGCCTCCGGGTCGGAGCTCGCCCCCTCGTCTGTCGTCCCGGCCGTCTCTTCACCTTCTCCCCCCGGGTTTGTCGCCCTGTCTCCCCATTGTCGTTCTTCCGTGCTCTGCCGGCCGCCGTGGTCGCTCGTTCTTTCCCCCCGACGGCCCCCCCCCGCCCTCGTTCTGCTCGCCTCTCGCTTTCGCTCCCCTTCGTGCCCCTCCTTCTGCCCCGGTCCCCGCGGGTCGCGCGGCCTACTCTCTCAGCCTACCGCTCTTGTGCCACCCCGGCCCGACCTGGGGCGTGGGCCGTCTCGACGGTCGCCCGGTCCGCCCTCTCTCTTCGCCCTTGGTCGCCTCCCTCCCGCCCTTCCTCCCGTCGTTTCTCCCACTGCTCCCCGTCCTCGCCCTGGCTTTCCTGCCCCCGCGTCTTCGGCGTTCGCTGGCACCGTCGGTTGGCCCGTGACGCTTCCCGGTCCCCCGTTTTCCGTTTGCCTCTTCTCTGCGCTTTTCTTGCCTTTTTCGTTTGCCCTGGTCCGCTCTTCCCTGCCCTTCCCTTCCGCTCCTCTTCCTCTTCCACCCCTCTCTTCCTCTCTTTTCCACCTCTTCTCTTTCTCCCCTTTCCTGTCCCCCGGCCCCTTCGGTTGCTTTCTTCCTTTGTGGCCGTTCTCCGCTCCCCGTCCCCGCTGCGCGTTTCCCCCGCGCCCCCTCTGTCCGTCGTGCGTCTGCGGTTGTCGTCCCTCCCCCCCTGTCCTGACCCTTCCCATCCGGCCCCCTCGTCTGCTTGCTTCCCGCGTTTCTGTCTTTTCCTTTGTTCTTGTGTCCCCGCTCGTGCCTCCTCTGGTTGCTTCCTGGCCCCCTTTTTGCCCTGCCATTTTCGCCTCTTCTCCTGGCCCTTCCTTCTCCCCCGCCCCGCCCCCCATCCAGTTGTGAGCCAACCTCCTTGTGCCTAGCCCCGCCGCCCGCCCCTCCTCTCCTCCCCCTCCTATGCATTCCTCCCTCCTCTTCTCCCCTTATGGCTGCGCTCGCGCTGCTGCTGTTTGCCCTTCACTCTTGTCCCCCTTCCCCCTTTGCTCCTCCTCCCCACGTCCTCTTCCCGCCCGCTCTCCGTCCCTTCGTGTTGCCCTTCCCTCCCTGTTTGCCGTCCGGCCTTCTGGCGTTGTTGGAGCTTTGCCCTTGCCGCCCCCCTGCCGCCTGCCCCGGCCCAGGTGCCCCCCTCCTCCCTTTCCCGCTTAGGGCCGCCCCTCTTTTCCTTCCTTCCTGCCCGTGCCCCTTTTCGGCCTTTTCTTTCTCCTCCTCCTCTCCGTTCTTCGCCGTCTCCGTTCTCCCTCCCCGCGCCTTTTCTCCATTTCTTCTCCCCCCTCCGCTTTCCTGTGCTCCCCCCTGCTCACGTCGTTGCGTGTAATCCCTTCTCCGGCTACATCACTCTCTGCTTTCTTCTCCCGCATCTCCTCCCCGTGTCCCGTTGCATGCACCGTCCGTCCCGCTGGTCTTCCCCCCCCTTTCCCTGGCTTCGGGTGACCGACACATTGGCCCTGGCCTTCTTCCTTTGGCTGCCTTCCCTCGCCCCACCCTCGCCTCCTCCTGCCGCCCCTTCTTGCCGTTCCCCCCCTCCTTTCCCCTTCCCTTTTCGTTTCGTTTCCTCTGCGTGTTCTGCTTTCTCCCCTTTTTCTGTGTCCCCGCTCCGTTCCCACCCGCCTCCTCGGCGCTAACTCCTCCACCTGTTCTCCGCTCTCGCTTTCTGTTTTCCCTGGGCCCGCTTTTTCTTATGCGCTTGCTTGTCCTTTTCTTCTGTCCTGCCTCGTGTGCCACCCTTCTGGGTTTGCTTTTGCTTTTGCCGCCTCCTTGCCCTGCTCCCGTCTCCCCGGCATTGCCCCCCTTGGTCGCCTGCCGCCCCCTTTGTTACTGCTTCCCGCGCGTTTCCCCGCCCCCGTCCCCGCCCGCCCTCGTCCGCCTCCACTCTCTTGTTTTTCCTTCCTTGTTCCGATGTCCTTCCTTGGTTGCTTTCTTCTGCCTCTCTCCCTCCCTCTTTGCCTGTGTGCTCTGGTGCCCCGGCCCTCTTGTCCGTTCGCTGCTCCGTCCCCCCGTCTCCCTCCCCCTCCGTTGGCTTGTTTGCCCTTGCCCTTTGCTCCCGCTCCTCTCCCCTCTTTGCCTCTCTTTGCTCCTCTTCCTCCTCTTTTCTCCTCCTTTGTTTCCTTTCCTTTCTCCTCGCGCCCCGTATCCCCCTCCCCCGTCACTCCCAGCTCCTCTCCGCGCCCCCTTCCCCGCTTGATGCCCGGGGCCGCTTAGCCTTCTCCCCCCTCCATTCCCTCTCCCGGCCCTCCTCCGCTTTAGTCCGTCCTCCGCCGGGCCCTTCCTGGCGTCGCCTAGGTGTCCGCCGCTCCGTTCGTCCGGTCTTGCGATTGTCGGTCTCCCCCCTTTTGCCCGCGCGCGGTCTGCCCGCGCTCCCTTCTCTCCTCCCTGCCCCTTCCCTTGCTTTGCCCCCTCGGGCGTCGCCCCTTCGGCCCGCTCCCCCTGGTCCCTCGCATCGGGTTTCCCTCCGTGGCTCGCCCTCGCGCATTTTCGCTAGCCTCCCCGACGTCTATGTGTTGCCGGTATCCTGTTGCCCCCTGCTCTCCCTCTTCGGCCTTCCGCGCCCTTCCTACCCGCGCCCCTGGTCGCACCGTTCAGCCCCCGCGCAGTTTGTCGCCTTTTGTCACCGCGTCCGGCGTCCGCCCTCCTCGGGTGTCGCTCGCCTCCCCTTCGGCCCACGGGCCGGTGGCGCCCGCCCTCGCCCCCTCCTTCGCTGGCCTCCCGCCGCCGCTCCCCGCGCCCGCGGTGCTTGGCTCGCTCCTTGCCTCCCTCCTCTCGGCGCTCCCGGACCCCCGCCCCGCCGCGGCCCCTGGGCGCCCCGTTCCGCTTCCGCTTCTGGCCTTCGCCGCCCCAGTCCCGTTGCGGTCCTCCGTACTGCCTCCGCTGGCCCCTGATTGTCCGCCGGGCCGAGTGTTGGTCCGCTCGGTGTGTGCCCGTCTCGCGGGGGGGGTGCCTCGCCTTTCCCGCTTTTTCCCCTTCCCTCCCTCTTTGTCCCTTCCCTCTCCGTCCCCCGTCCGCGCCCGTTTCCTGCCCCGCGGCCCTCCTCGTCCCGCGTTTGCCCCCCTCGTCCTTCCGTGTGCGTCTCCGTCCGTCTCGGGCGGGTCCCCTGCTCTGTCCGTGCCCGCTCTTCTGCTCTCCAGCCGCTGGTCCTCCCTCTCTCCCTCACCCTCTTCCCGCTTGTCCTCCCTCTCGTCTCCCGTCGCCCGTTGCCGCCTGTTCCCTGCCCCGTCCCCCTTGCTTCGCCTCCTCCCTCTTTCCGCTGCGCCGTTTGCGTCCCTGCCTCCGTGCGCGCCCCCCTCCCCCGGCTGCTCCGCTTCCGTGTGCCCGTCCCCGCGGTTCGTCGGCCTGCGCTCGCATCGCATCTCGCCCCTCTGTCCGTGCGGTCTGTCCCTGCGCGCGGCCCTTTCTCGTGGTTCGGCCGTGGCGTCCTCTTCCTCGTCCCCTTTTCTCATTTCCCGTCTCGGCGCACCTTCCCTTTTTTCCCACCCCCCGTTCCCCTCGTGCCCCGTGGTCCCCCGGCCCTTCTTCCGGCTGTCTTGCCCCCCGCTCCCCCCCCTCCGCGTGTCTCGCCCCCCGCTCCCCTCCCTCCGACGTCTTTCGCCCTCCGCTCTCACTCCCCGCCCCCCTCCGTGTTTTGCCCCCCGCTCACCCTTCGCCCCTCCCGTGTTTTGCCCCCCGCTCCCCTCCTCGCTCTTTTGCCCCCGCTCTCCTCTTCCCCCTTTCCCCATCCCCGCTTTGTCTTTCTCATCTCCCCCTCGCTTTGCGCCTTCTTCGCCTGTCTCTTTCCCTGTTGCGCCCTCGCCCTTTTGCCTTTTCCTTGTCTTCTCTTGTTTTCTTCTGTGTACTTGCTCCCCTCGCTATTGTCTTCCCGTCTTCCTGGCTTTTTCTCCTCCCTCCCCTCTATCCCGTTGGCGTGGGCTCCTTGCTCTTTGCACTCTTTGCCTCTTCCTCGCCTGCTCTTGTTGCCCTCGTCGATCTTCCCTATGCTTTGCTTTGTCCCTTGCCTGCCCCCGTCCTTTCTCCCCTCTTTCTCGCTTGCATTTCTCCCCTCTTACTTTCTTGTCCTTTGCCTCTCCCCGCCTCTTTGCCCTCCCTTCCTCTGCTCGCCTTTTCTCGCGCTCCGTTTTTCTCTTCCTGCTCTTCCTCCCTCTTTTTCCGTCTGCTCCCTGTCTTTCCGGCCCTTTTGGCTCTTGTGGCCTGTGGGTGGCCTTGCGCTCCCTCCTTCGCCTTCTCCCTTTCTGCTCCTCTTGCTCTCTTTGCCCCCTTGTGCTCCTTTGCCCCTTGTCCCCATCGTCTAACTTGCCTTTGCGCCTTTGCCTTCTCTTTCGCTACTTCTCTTTTTGTCCGGGCCCCCCCTTTTTGGGTTTTTTTTTTTTTCGGGGGGCCCTTCTTTTCGGTTTTTGGCCACTATTGTGCATTCTTCAGCCTTGTGCTCCTTTCGGCCGCCCTTGTGCTTCTAATCGCCGCCATTGGTCCCCTTGTGCTCCTTTGGTGCGCCTCGTGGCTCCTTCGGCCCCCTGGTGCTCTTTGCTCCGCCTCTGGCATCCTTCGCCCAGCCTTGTGCTCCTTTGCCCCCAATCGTGCTCCTTCCGCCCCCTTATGCTCTTTGCAGCCCCCACTCGCGCTCCTTCTCACCACCCTCTGCCTCCCTCTCCGTCTTTGGGGGGGCCTCGCTATTCGGGTGTGCTCGTTCGCGTCCGGCCCTCTCCCTTTCGCCGTTCCGCCCTCCCGTTCTTCTTTGGCCCCGCCCTTGCTTTTTTTCTGCGTTCTTTCCCTGCTGCCGTACTCGCGGCCCCCTTCATTATCTCCCTTCATTTTGTTCTTCTCTGGTCGCTTCTTCTGCTTTCCCTCTTTAATGATTTCTGCTCTTAGTCCCCCGCCATTCCCCCCTCCGGGGCTCTCCCGCTCCCTTTGGCTCCTCCCCCTTCCCCCCCTCTTCCTCTCCCTTTTCCCCCTTTTTGCTGCCGCCCCCCCTCTCCTCCGTCCTTTGGCTTGTCTTTTCCCCCCTTCTTTTTCCCCCGCTTTTCTTTCCTTGCCCTCGCCCCGCTGCGTTTCCCCCTGCTTTTGCCTCTCGGCCCGGTCTTTTTCGCCCCTCTCTTCCTCTTTCGCCTTTTTGGCCTTTTCCTGCTCCTGCCTTTTTGCCTTTTTCCCCTTTCTGCGCTTTGCTCCCCTCTCCGCTCCCCTGTTCCCTTTCCCGCCCCCTCCTCCCCTTCCGCCCCCTTCCTCGCCTCCTCCCCCGCTCCTTCGCCTCCTTTCCCCTTGTTTCCTGGGTTCCTGTCCCGTGGCCCCCCCCCCTTGTGCCCCTCCTCCCCCTCCTCTCCTCCTTTGTTTCTCCTTTCCTTCGCCCCTTGTTCTCTGGTTCTGCCCCTCCCGCCCTTGTCCCTCCTGGCCTCCGTTGTTGCCTCCCTGCCCCCCTGCCTCGTCGTTGCCTGCTTCCGTGCTGTTGTTCCCGGGCCGTCTCCCTTCTTCCTCCCCTCTGCTGCCCTCTTCTCGCCTTTTTCCCTCTTGTCGCTCGGCCTCCTTGCCTTTGCTGTCGTCCCTTTCGCCCCCTGCTCCTCCCGGCTCTCGCCTCGCTTTGCCTTCTTCTGCCTTTTCCCTTGCCCCCCCCCTGTTTTGCTCCCTTCGGCCCCCTTTTCTTCCTTCCTTTTGGTCGCTCCTTCCCCGTCCCCCCTTTGGCCTTTCCCCTCTCCCCTCTCTTCGGTGTGGCTTCCCCCTCCGCGCTGCCCGGTTGTCCCCCTTTCTTTGCTCCCTGTTTCCTCCTGCCCCCCCCCTCTCCCGCCCCGCCCGGTTCGTGGTCTTTGCCCTGCTTGCTCCTCCTGGCCTGCCCGCTTCCCCCCCCCCGCCCCCCTCTTCCCTCCTCCTCTTCTTGGTGCCTTTCTTCCCGCCGCTCTGCCTCCTCCCCCTCTCCTCCTGCTTGTGCCCCCCTTTCTGGCTCGCCCTGGCCGTCCTCCTCCTCTCCCTCCTGCCTTCCCCCTGCCTGCCTCTCTCTTCCCCCTTTTTGGCGTCCTCCCGCGTGTCTGCCCCGCTTCCCGCCGCGCTGCCCTGGCTTCGGCCTCTTCTCCTCTGCCCCCGCCGGCCGCCCCCTTTGGTGTTGCCCTGCGCTGCGCTCCGTGTGGCCCTCCCTCCTCTGCTTTTCCTGTTGCTGCCCCCCTTGCGCCTCCCTTGGCTTTGGCTTCCCGGCCCTTGCTTCCTTTGCCTTTCCCGCCTTCTTGCGGCTTTGCGCCCGTTGGCTGTCGCCCTCCTTGCGTTGCCCTTTGCCCTTTGTCTTCCCCCTCCCCCTTGTCTCTCCCGTGCTTGGTGGGTCTCCTCCCCTGTTGTTGCCTTCTCCGCTTTTCCTCCCCGCTGCTTTCGCCTTTTCCCCCTTGCGTCTTGCCCCCTTGCTCCCCCTGCGTGTCGCTCCCTTGCCCCCTGCTTCTCCCTTCGGTCCCCCGGCTTCGTCCCCCTTTCTCCCGCTTTTTCCCTTTCTCCTTTGTCGGTTGTGCCCTCCCGTTCTTGCTCTTCTCGGGCTTGCGGGCCCCCCCTTGCTCCTTCTTGCGCCCCCTTGCTTCCCGCCTGTGCGCTTGCGCTTGCTTTTCCCCTCTGCTTTCCTTCCCTTTCCGGCGTGTGTCCCCGTGCGTGTCCCCTGTGCCCTTTCTGCCTTGCCTGCTTGCCTTTCCTCCGTCTGTTGCCTCGCTTGCCTGGCCTTTTGGTCTTGCCTTCTTTCCGTGCGCTTCCCCCCCTCCCCTCCTCTCCGCCCCTCTCCCTCCCTGTCCCCCCTCCGTGCCCTTTTCTTCCCCCTTCCTTGTCCCCCTTCGCCCTCTCCCCTCGCCCTCTTCTTCCGTCGGCCTCTCTCCTTGGCCCTGTGCCGTCCCCCGTCGCTTCGGCCCCTTTGGCTTTCCTTTCTTCCCCCCTGCTCCCTTCCCCGTCGCCCCCCGGTTGCCTGGCCCCCCTCCCCCTTGCCCCTCCCCTTTCCTGCCCCTCCTTCTTCTTCCTGCCTCCTTGGTCCCTTCTGTCCTCCCCTCTTGCTCCGGCCCCCGTCTCCCTTTTCTCCCCTTTCGGCCTCTTCGGTCTTCCTTCCCTCCTCCCCCGTCCCGTCCCTCCCCTTGCTGCCTCTCCTCCTTCCCCCTTGTTTCCCCTTCGGCCCTTTGGGCCCCCGGCTTTCCGCCCTTTGGCTTGCCTTTGGGTTCCGCCTTGTGGTCGGCTTTTGGCTTGTGGTCGGGCTTTCGGCTTGCGGTCGGGTTCTGGCTTGTGTTTGGCTTTTGGCTTGCTGTCGGGTTTTCCTGGGCTTGCGCGGGTCGCCCCCGCCTTTCTGCCCCTGGTCCTTTTTCTCGCCTGGCCTCCCTCTCGGCTTCCTCTTTCTTTTGGCCTTTCCCTCCGTTGCCCTTCCTGCTCTTTCCCCCGCTTCTCTTCCTCCCCCCGGCTTCTTTGCCCTCCTTGGTCCCCCTTTTCCTTTTGCTCCTCTCCCCCTGCGCCCCCGCCCCCTCGCTCTCGGTTGCCCTTCCCCTTCCTTCTTTTTGCCCCTTTCCCCCCGTGTGCCCTTCGGCTCCCGCTCCGCTTCCTCCCGTCCCCCTCCCCCCTTCCTGCTCGCCTGCCCTCTCCCCTTCTTCCGGGTGCTCTCTCCTCCCTCCTCTTCCTTTGCCCCCCCCCTTTGTCGCGCCTTTTCCCTCGCCTTTCCTCCTCCCCTTCCCCTCCGCTTTTTGCCCGGCCCGCTTTGGTTCGCGCGCCGCCTTCTCCTTCCGCCTTTCTGTCCCCCTTTCCGTCTGCTCCTCTGTGTGCCCCTCTCCGTCCCCCCGTGGTTGTTCTGGCCTCGCTCTCGGCCGTCCCCCGGTTGTGTGTCCCTCGTGTTCCTCCCTGGTGCTGCGCGTTCCCTTCCCGGTGGCCTCCCTGGTCCCTCCCCCCCCTTGGCCTTCCTCTCCCCTCTGCTCCCTCTTCCTCCTCCCCTCCCTGCGTCTGCGTCCGCCCCTCCCCTCCTTCGCTTGCTTTGTTGCCGTGCCTTGGCTGCTTCTTTGTGCCCGCTGCGCGTTCTCGGCTTCTTTGCGGCCTCCTTGCGGGTCCCCCCTTCCTCCGGCCTTGCTTCCCCCTGCTCGCTTTGCCGGTTGCGTTGTGTGGTGTGTTCTTCCTTCGGTTGCGCGCTTGTCTCTCCCCTGGTGGCCCTCCTGTGCTTGCTCTTTTTCGGCGCTTTGCGGGCTTGCGCCTTTTGGCCGCCGCGGTTTGTCTTTCGGCTCTGGCCGCTGCCCGCTTTTGCGCGTTTTGCGTGTCCTGGTGGCTTCTTCCCCCCGCTTGGGTCGCCGGCGGTGTCTTTCCCCCCCTCTCCTCCCCCTTCCCTGTTGCCTTTTCCTCCGTGCGGGGTCTTTTTGCTCTTCCCCTCGCTTCCCCCTTTGCCCTCCCTGCTCGTTCGTTTCGGTTCTCTCTTCTCCCTCCCCTTTGTCTGCTGCTGTGGCGCCCCCCCTTTCGCTCCTCGGCCTGCTTTTCCCTGCCCTCCCCTTCCTCGCGCCCTCCCTCTGTTCGCCCCTCCTCTGTCTGTCTCTCCCCGTTTTTCTGTCGCTGGCCGCCCGCGCCCTCTCTTCTTTCTCGCCTCTTTCTTCGTGCCCCCTCCCCTCCCCGGTGTTCTCCTTTCCGCCCTTCTCTCCTCCCCCCCTCTTCTCCCTCTTCCCTGGTCCGCTTTGGCCTCTCTCCTGCTTTCTCCTTGTCCTCTCTGTCTCTCGCTCTCCGGTTCGCCCGCCTCTCCGCCTCTGTGCTTTCCCCCTTTCCTCGCTCTCGGTGCCTTCCCCGCTGTGCCCTTTTTGCCTGTGTGCCCCCTCGGCCCGCCCCTTTCCCTCCGCTCCCGTGTCGCCCTTTCCGCTGCCCCTTGCGCTTCTCCTTCCCTCGCGTTTCGCCCCTTCGCTCCCTTCCCTCCTGCCCCTTTCGTGTCTCCTTTCGCCCCTCTTGCTTCCCCCCGCGGCTTTGTGCGCCTCTCCGCTCCTTGCTTCTCGGTCGGGCTCTCTTCGCTTGCTCCTTCCTTCTTTTCCCCTGCTCCCGGCTCCCCTGCTGTCTCCCCTCCCTGTGTTTTGTTCTTGCCTGTCCCCCGGGCTTGTGTGTTCTGGCCTCGCCCTTGTCTTGTCCCCCCTCTCTTGCCCTTTTCCCCCTTCCCGCCCTCCTCTTTCCGCTGTTGTTTCCTCCCCCGCCTTTGCGCCCCCCCCTTCCCGCCGCTCTCTCTTCCGCTTCGGCTGTCCTTGTCGCTCTGGCGTTTTGCTTTTTGCTGCCCCCTGCCCCCCTCTTCCCCCTCCGCCCTGGCCCTGTTCCTGCGGTCCTTTTGCGCTCGCTTTTCCCTCCTGCCCCCTCTGCCTCTGCGCCCCCGTTCGTGTCCCCTTCCCTTCTTTGGGCTCCCCTCCTCCCCCTTGCCTGTTCCTTTTCGGTCTCGGCTGCTTTTCTTGGTCGCCCGCCCTGCCTCTCTTTTGGCTTTGCCTGGCCCCTCGCCCCTCCTCCCCCTGCTCCGCTCTCTCTGGTCGCCTTGCCGTGCGGTCTCGTCCTGCTCCCCTCCTTCCTCGCTCTTTTGTTTCGTCCCCGTCCTTGCCTTCCTCCTCTTTCTCTCCTCGTCCCGCTGTGCTCCTCGGGCTCTTGCTTGCGGCTTTTCCCTCTTGCCCCCTTTCTTTCTCCGCTCTTTTGTGTCTTTGGCCTGCTTGCTGCCTCTTCCTTCGCTTGCGTTGCTTTCCTTGTCGTCCCCGCCCGTCGTTCCCTCTCCCCTCCTGCTCCTCTCCCCCTTCTTCTGCCTGCGCTTCGCCCCTTTCTCCCCCCGCTTTTCTTCGTCCTTCCCCCGCTCCTCTCCTCCCCCTCCCTTTGTCCCCCTCCCCTGTGCTCCTTTTCTTGCCTTCTCCCTCCGGTTTTCTCCCCCCGGCCTTTTGTGCCCCCCCGTTCCTTCGGCCCGTTGCTCGGGTGTCCTCCCCCGCTCTCGGTGCTTGTTTTCCCCCTCTCCCGCCTTCTTTCCTCTGTCGCCCTTCTTCCTCTCCCCTTTTCCCTCGCCCCCGGGCGGTTGCTCCCGTCGCCTTCCTCTTCCCGTCCTCCGTTTCCCCTGCCCTTTTCCCGTCCCTTTGCTCGCCCGTGCCCTTCTTGTCTGCGGCCTCCGCTCGCCCTCTTCTGCTGGCTTCTCGTCTTGCCCCGGGTGCCCCTGTTTCCTCGCCCTCTCTGCCTTCTTCTTGTGCCTCTCCTTTTGCCCCTCCCGTGCTTTCTTTCGCCTGCCGCTTCCCTCCTCCTTCGCTTTCTTCCGCCGCCCCCTTTTGTTCCCCTTCCCTTGTCCTTTTCCGGTCTTGGCCCTCCTTCCCCTCCGTCCTTTCTCTTTCCCTTGCTCCCGCTCTTCTTGCCTTGCCTTGCTCCCCTCTGGCTCCCTTCGCGCTTCTTCCCTGCTTGTGGGCTCCCCCTGCGCCCGCCCCCCGCGCCTCCCGCTTTCTCCTTTGCGGCCCTTGTTTTTCCTCCTTCTCGTGGCTCTCCCCTCCCTCGCTCTGGCGGGTGCTTTTTGCGCCCTCTCCCGTCCGGTTGTCGGCTTGCCTGGGCTTTCCCCGTTTCCTTGTTCCGTCGGTCCGTTGGCGGTCGCCCCCTTTTGCTCCTCCGCTTGCTCTCCCCTTTGTGTCTTGCCTTGCGCGTTTTGCTTTTCCCCGTGTGCCTCTTCCTTGGCTTCCCCGTGTCCTTCCCTCTTGCCCTCCCTGTCCCCTTGCTCCCTCCCCTGTCCCCTTTGCTCTTTCCCGCTCTGTCCGTCTCCTTCCCTGCTTTTTCCCCTTGCCCCTCTTCCTGCTCCTTTTTGTTGCTTTGGGTTTCCTTCTTCTGCGCTTCCTCCCCTGTGCCCTGCCTTGCTTCTTCTCCCCCCCTTGCTTTCTTGTTCCCTCCTCTGCCTGCTTTGCTGGTCGCTGCCTCTCCCCCCCTCTTCCTTCCTCTGCCCGCTCCTCCCCGTCTTTCGCTCTGTTTTCCCCTTCTTCCGCCTCCCCCTTTGCTGCCCCCCGTCTGGCCCTCGTTGCGTTTCGGTTTTCTCCCTTTCCCTCCTTCGTCCGGCGTCTTCTTGTCCGCCTTGTGTCTCCCGCTCCGCTTTTGTGTGTCGCCCGCGGTGTTGCTTGCTTCCGCCCCCTCTCTTTTCGGTCGCTCGGCTGCCGTCCTCCTCCCTCGTGCGGCTTCTTTTCGCGTTCTCTTTCTTCTTTCGGCTCCCCCGTTTTGTTGCGGTGTCCGTGCGGCCGCTCCTTGCTGTCGCCTTCCTTGGGCCTTGCCGTCGGCTTCCTCCCTTGCTTCCCGCCCTCCGTTCCCCGCTCCGTTCGGCTTTTTGCCCTTTTCCCGTCTTTCTCCGTTTTGTCGTCGCTTCCGTCGCTCTGGCCCCTTTTGCTCCCCTTCCTTTTTCTTTTTGCGCCCTCTTGTCCCTGTGTCCCTGGCCCCGTCCTCCCCCCCCCTCGTGTCTCTTTCTTCCCCCTTCGCCTTGCTGGGTCTCCTGGCCCGCCTCGCTCCCTGTGTCGTCGCCTTCGCGGTCTTGTTGTCGCTTCTTGCGCTTTGGCTTTGCCCGCTGCCTTGCCTTGCTTTCCTCTTTGGCCCGCCTCCCCTCTTTGCTCTTTCTTGTCGCCCCTGTCGGGTCGCCCTTCCCCGCTTTGTTTCTTGCTCGCTTGTTGCTCGTCTTGCCGTTTCGCTGCTTCCCCTTCTTGTGCCCTTCCCCCCTTGTTGCGTGTGCGTTGTTTGCTCGTCGCCCCCTGCTTCTTTTGTTGTGTTCCCCTCCCCCCCGTCCCTCTTTTTCTTTCCTTCTTCCTTCGCGCCCCCCTTCTCCTGTGGCCTTCTTCTTCCCTTGGCCCTTCTCTTTGCCGCCCTCTCCTCGCTCTCCTTTGTCCCCCCCTTGCCTTGTCCTTCCCCCGTTGCCTTTTCGCCCTTCCCCCCGGCTCCCTCTTCGCTTTTCCCCCCTTTCGCCCTCTTGTCCCGCTTCCTTTTGTTCTGCCGTCTCGTTCCTTTCCCCCGCCTCCGCCTTTTGGTCCTTCGCTCTTTTTCCGCTTCCCCCGCCTTCGCTTTCTTTCCCGTCCTGTGTCTCGCCCCTCCCCTCTCGCCGTCCCCCCTTCCTGCCCCTCCTTCCCCCTTTTTCGGTCCCCCCTTGCCTTGGGTCCTTGGGTGTTCGTCCTTTTTGGTCCCCCCCTCCCCCTTGTCCTCCCTGCTCTCCGTTTCGGTGCTTGGTCCCCCTTCCCCCCTTCTCCTCCTCTTTCCTTTTTGCCCCCCTTTTTTGTGCCGGTTTTTGCCCCTTGCCTCGCTTTCTTGGCCCGTGGGCTCTCGCTTGTTTGCGGCCTCGTGCTCGCCTTCCCTCTGGCCTTCGTCCCTGGTTTCCTCTTCCCCCCCCTCTTGTTTCGCGGGCTCCCTCTCCCTGCCCCCTTCTCGGCTTTCTTCCCCTTTTCCTCTGCGGGCTTTGTGCCCTCGCCTCCTTGGTGTCTTTCCCTTTCGGCCCCCCCTTTTGTCCTTTTCGTCTCCTGTTTCGGCGCCCTCTTGTTTCTTTGCGGCTTCGGTCCTCCCCGTCTTCCTTTTGCCCTTCGTTTGGTCCCCCTTCCTTGTCTCCCTGTGCTTTCTTGCCCTTTTCCCCCTTTTCCTCCTTGGCCTTTCTTCTTCCCGTCGTCGTCGCCTTGGTCCCTTTCTTCGGCGGCTTGCGCCCCCGCTGGCTCCTCCCCCGTCCGGTTTTCTCCCTTGCGGGTTTTTGCCTCTTTCCCCTTTTGTCCCTTCTTTTGGCTGCCTGTGTCCCTGTTGCTCTCCCCTCTCTGCGGTTGTGTTCTCTCCCTTCCCTTGCTTTCCCCTCTTCTTGCCGCCCCTCCTTTTCTCTTTCCCGTCTTTCCCTTCCCGTCGCGCCTTTTGCCCTTTTTCCTTTCCTTGCTCTTTTTCCCGCCTCCGCTGCTTCTTGCGCTCTTTGCGTTGCGCGTGCGTGTCCCTTCCGGTTTGCCCTTCTTCCCTTCCGTGCCCGCCGGCCTCTCTCGCCCTGCCGCCTTCCCGCGTCCTCCGCTTTCGCTGTTCCCTCCTTTTCTTCCTGTCCCTTTGCCCTCCGCCCCCTGTCCTCGTCGTGGTGTCGTTGTTGGCGCTGCTCCTGCCCCCCTTGCCTTGTCCTCCTTTGCGGTGTCCCTTTCCTCCCTTGCCGCTTCTTCTGCCTCCCTTCTTTCCCGTGGGTCCCTGCTGCGTGCTTTTCTTCTCTTCCTTTGTCCTCTTTTCTCTTTGGGCTTGCCTTCTTCCTGTTGCGCGGTTCGTCCCCTTTGTGTCTTGCCTTTTCCTTCCCTTGGGCTGTGGCCCCCTTGCTGCCCCGTGTCCCGGCTTTCTCCCGTTGTCCCCCCTTTGCCTCTTCCTCCCTCCTTTCTTTCTTCGCCTTCTTTCGTTGTCTTCCCTGCTTTCCCTTGTGGCTTTTTCTTGTCGTTGCTTCTCTTCCTGCCTTTCCTGCCTTTCTTGCCCCCGCGCGCCCCTTGCTCCTTCGGCCCTCCTTCCCCCTTTTGTCCTGCCCTTGCGGTTGCTGGTTGCTCGGCTCTCCGCGCGTTGTTCTTTTCTTCCTGCTCTTCCTCTCCTCTTGCTTTCCTCTCCCCTTCCTCCGCTTTTCGCTCCCTCCCGCGCTTCTCGGTTGCTCGGGTTTTTCGCTCCCTCTGCTCTCTCCTGGCCGTGCCCTTCCTGTCCCCTGTCGCTGGTCGCCCCCGTCGCCTTTTGCGTGCGCTTTCTTTTTGCTTCCTCTCTTTTCCCCGCTCCTTCCTCTCTCCTCCGCTTTTGGCCCCTCTTGTTTCCCTGTCGGTCCTCTTCTCGCCGTTTCGCCTTTTGCCCTCCTCGCCTTTCTTTCCTGCTCTCGTGCGCTTCTTCTCCTTTTCTTGTTCGTCTCCTTCCCCCCTTTGCCTGCGCGTTTCCCCCCTTCCTTCGCGGCTTGCCCCTTTCGCCCTTTTGGCCCTCTCGTGTCCTCGCTCGCTTTCCCCCCCTCTCCTTGGCCCTCTTGTCCCCGTTCTTTCTTGTTCTCTCTTCCCGCGCCCCTTCCCCTTTCGGTTTTGGCCTGTCTTGTGGCGTGTCCCTTGTTTGTCCGGCTGCCGTGTTGCCTTGCCCCTCTCCCTCGGCCCCCTCGTCCCCCTTCCCCCCTTTCCTCCTGTCCTGCGGCTCCCTGTCCCTGCCTGCGCCTTTTCCCCTCCTCCCCTTTTTCTCCGGCCCCTCCTCCCTTTTGGGCCCGCGCCCTCTCTCTTTTCCTCCTCTTGCTTTTTCGCGCTCTGTCTCGCCGTCCCCCTTGCCTCCCCTCGCCCCCGCTCTGCTCCCCCTTGTTGGTCCCGCTCGGGTGGTGCCCGTCTCGCGGGGGGGGGGGGTGCCTCGCCTTTCCCGCTTTTTCCCCTTCCCTCCCTCTTTGGTCCCTTCCCCTCTCCGTCCCCGTCCCTCGCGTCCGTTTGCCCTGCCCCGCGGCCTCCTCGTCTGTCCGCGTTCTGCCCCCTCGTCCTTCCTTGCCGTCTCCGTCCGCTCGGTCCCGCTGCTCTGTCCCGTGCCCGCGCTCTCTTGCCTCTCTCCCGGCGCTGGTTCCCTCCCTCTCTCCTCCCCTCTTCCCGCTTGTCCCTCCCTCTCGTCTCCCGTCGCCCGTGTGCCGCCTGTTCCCTGCCCCCCGTCCCCCTTGCTTCGCCTCCTTCCCTCTTTCCGCTCGCGCCGTTTGCGTCCCCTGCCTCCGTGCCCCCCCCTCCCCCGCCGCTTCCGCTTCCCTGTGCCTCGTCCCCGGGTTCGTCGGCTCCGCTCGCTCGCTCGCGCCCCTTCTGTCCGTGCGGTCTGTCCCTGCGCGCGGCCCTTTCTCGTGGTTCGGCCGTGGCGTCCTCTTCCTCGTCCCCTTTTCTCCTTTCCCGTCTCGGCGCCTTCCCTCTTTTCCCCCCCCCGTTCCCCTCGTGCCTCCGCGCTCCCCCGCCCTTCTTCCGGCTGTCTTGCCCCCCGCTCCCCCCCCTCCGCGTGTCTCGCCCCCCGCTCCCCTCCCCTCCGCGTCTTTCGCCCCCCGCTCTCCTCCCCGCCCCCTCCGTGTCTTGCCCCCCGCTCCCCTTCGCCCCTCCGCGTGTTTTGCCCCCCGCTCCCCTCCCTCGCGTCTTTTGCCCCCCGCTCTCCTCTTTCTCCCCTTCCCCTCCCCGGTCCTTGTCTCTCTCTCCCCCTCGCTTTTGCGCCTCTTCCGCCTCCGTCTCTCCGCCTCTTTGCGCCCTTGCCCTTTTGCCTTTTGCCCTTGTCTTGCCTTCTCTCGTGTTCTCTTGTCTTCTCCCTCTCTTTGTCTTCCCGTCTTCCTGGCTTTTTCTCGGCCCTCCCCTCTCTCCGTTGGCGTGGGCTCCTTTGCTCTTTGCCTTTTGCCTCTTCCTCGCCTGCTCTTGTTGCCCTCGTCGCTCTTCCCTTTTGCTTTGCTTGTCCCCTTGCCTGCCCCCTCCTCTTTTCTCTCCCCTTGCTTTTCTCGTTGTTTCTCCCCTCTTCTTTTCTTGTCCTTTGCCTCTCCCCCGTCTCTTTGCCCTCCCTTCCTCTGCTCGCCTTTCTTTCTCGGCTCCGTTTTTCTCTTCCTGTCTTCCTCCCTCTTTTTCCGTTCTGCTCCCCTGTCTTTCCGGCCCTTTTGGCTTCTTGTGGCCTGTGGGTGCCTTGGCCTCCCTTCCTTCGCCTTTCTCCCCTTTCTGCTCCTCTTGCTTCTTTGCCCCCTTGTGCTCCTTTGCCTTGCCCCTCGTGCTCCTTGCCTT
>NW_017616544.1:5000-11863 GCF_001879475.1 Ipomoea nil
CCGGACTTGTGCGGAACGAGTGTGCCTACGTTGCGGGCTCATGCGGAACGAGTGTGCCGTTGCGGACTTATGTACGAGGGTGCCTAAGTTGCGGACTTATGCGGGAGGGTGCCTAAGTTGCGGCTTTGCCAACGTGGTGCCTAAGTTGCGGACTCATGCGGTACGAGGGTGCCGAGGTTGCGGTGCGGTACGAGGGTGCGAGGTTGTGCCCAAGTTGCGGCTTATGCGCGAACGGCTTGGTCAGGCCTAGTTCGGACTCATGCGGTACGGGTCCGAGGTATGCGGAATTTCTCGAGGGTCAGGTCGGACTTATGCGGAACGGGGTGCACGAGGTTGCGGAATTATGCGGTACGAAAGTTGCGGAAAGTTGCGGTTACGGGGTGCCCGTTGCCGGAAATTGCAGACGAGGGTGCCCAAGTTGCGGAAGACGGGTCGAGAGAGCCCAAGGCCAGTACGGAGAGCCAGGTGCGGGCACGCCAGGGGCGCGGTTGCGGACGATGCGGACGCCGACGTTGCGGGCGTACGAGGGTGCCGGGTTGCCGGAATTATGCGCGGTCGAGCGGTGCCGAGGTTGCGGACCGGTACGACCGTTGCCGAGACATGCGGTACGGGGTGCCGAGGTATGCGCGAAAAAGTTGCGGAAAGTTGCGGTACGGGGTGCCGAGGTTGCGGAAAGTTGCGGACGGGGGGGCCGAGGTTGCGGTTGCGGTAACGGCGGGCGACGGGTGGGCCGACGGTTGCGGAAGGGGAGTTGCGGTACGGGTGGGCCGAGGTTGCGGAAAGTTGCGGGGGGCCGAACGGGGGGGTGCCCGGTTCCGACGAGGGGCCCAAGTTGCGGAAAGTTGCGGAAAATCCGGGGGGTGGAGGTCGGAGTGTTGCGGAAAGTTGCGTCTGAGGTTGCGGAAAGTTGCGGACGAGGGTGCGAGGTTGCGGAAAGTTGCGGACGGGGTGCCGAGGTTGCGGAAAGTTGCGGTACGAGGGTGCCCAGGTGCCTTAGAACGGTTGCGGACTTATGCGGAACGAGGGTGCCGAGGTTGCGGACTTATGCGGAACGAGGGCGCCCAAATTGCGCACAGTTGCGGACGGATGCGGAAAATCTCACGCAACAGAGGTTTACCCCTGCCACCCCAGTACTTTTACGACGGTTCTGTGTTATGCCTTGGCCTATGTCGTTTTACGTCGTTCTCGTGCCAAAATGGATATACATTTGTTTTAGAGCTTATTGTACTATTTAATTAGTGAGGCAAACGATATGCCATATATTCCTCTCACATTCCCAACAATCCCAAGTACTTGGCTAAGTCAGACAAGGAACTTTGCGGACAGCTGGGCATAAATTTGGACATCGTCGTTTTCAATGAAATAATCATCCAAACGCTTTGAAATTTACCAAGCATTGTTAAAATGCTCTAAACTAAAGGACCATGCAATAACATTTGAAAAAAAATGCACGGAACCACCCGAAATGACCGTGTGATTTACGGGACAAACCGTGTCTACTGCTGTCACTGGGTTTTTTTTTTTTTAACTACTATAGGGGGGGTATGGTAGTTGAGGTGCCGGTCGACTTTTTTCGGAACGTGTTGGGACGGGCCCCCCTCGTCCCGTAGGCCTCGTACGAGTGTTCCCGCCGCTCGTACGTATTATTGGGGACCGGCATAGACCCATCGGAGTCGCAAGGCGGGGCGGCGCACCGGACGGAGACGGACATGCAAAAAAACATCATTGGCACGTGAATTCGGTCAATCGAGCAAACGTGAATCTGCAATATACCGTCAGTAGGTTGTGAGTTGCCGAGGCACGTGTCCAATCGTCTAGTAAGCTGTTCGTTAACGAATTACGGTGCGCCGTAGGGGCGGAGGCGGGCGTTCGCAATGAACCCGCCAGCGTAGCGCAGTGCAGCGTACGTGTCGTCGGGCGTGGGGGTTGACCGACCTCGCAAGAGGATAGAAATATTGTATTGCTCGAGGCCTTTCATTCCTCGAGGGCTTCCTCCACAGCACTCGTTCGACGACACGTCCGATCTGACCGAGACGGACATGCAAAAAAACGGCCGTGGAACAAGTTGGGCAAAAAAACAACCGTGAATCTGCAATATACCGTCAGGGGCTTGTAAGTTACCGACACCAGTGTCCACCCGTCTAGTAAGCTGTCCGTTAAAGGATGATTGTGCGCTCGCTACGAATCTGCCCAAGCGCAACGGGCGTTGTCTTAGCGTCGGACTTGGGGCTGACCCACCTCGCAAGAGGTATGGTGTTGTATTGATCGAGGACTTTCACTCCTCGAGGTCTTCCTCCACCCGATGGCGCGACGGACTCACAACCAATGCGTACGGCGAGATGGAAATTCGGTAGTTACCTTTCGTAACTATCGACGCGGGGCACTGAGGGAGGCGCAGACTGCAAATGGTGGTGCCGTTCCGTCTGGCGCCTTCAATCGAGCAACCGTGAATCACTGCCCATACCCGTAGAACGGCCAAAGACTTATTTCTCATACGTGCCGGCGGAGTCCGTCTAGCAACATGTTCGTTATCCCTGATTGTGCATCGTTTATGGTTGGCTGACCCACCTCGCAAGAGGTATGGTATTGCTTTGATCGCCCACTCCTCGAGGGCTTCCTCCACCTCACCCGATGGCGAGACGGACTCACAACCAATGCGAGCGGCGAGATGGGAATTCAAGGGTTACCTTTCGTACCTATCGACGCGGGGGCGTTCCTTCCGTGACGGCCAGCATCGGTGGGGACTCGTGCACGGATTCGTCCGGGCCGGGTTCCTGTCGATCCTCGGCTAAGCGATTGGGGCGTTTTTTGCGATGCGTGAGTGGTTATCGCGTGTGCGGTCAGGTTGGATCCTGCTCGAGCAGCGACGTCCTGCCAAGCACGCCTCTTCATACAAGACGACACAAGCGCGCAAGGCCTTGGTCGCACGACGGTTTCCTGTGTTGCATACCTCGCACGGCACTGACGGCTTAACGTATTCGCATTTCGTCGCGCGCTCGTCTTCGCAACACGCGTGGATTTTGCGGCGGGACGAACGGAGAAGGCATCGCCACGTTCCACGGTCGTCGCGAATTGTCGCGGCGGCCTTGGCACGAGGGCGACTGTCCGAGCTCTCGATTCGGTCCACCTTGAGGGCAAGGGGCGTCGAGCTCCAATCTGCCTGTCCCGACGCGTTTTGTACGACTCAAACTGTCGCCTCGAGCTAGCCAGCGGTCGTTCTCGTCGCCAATCCTCGTTCCTAGGAGCGAGCGGGAGACGGGGGCGTACCGTCGGTCTCGTGCGGCAGCGACGTCGTCGAGGAATGCTACCTGGTTGATCCTGCAGTAGTCATATGCTTGTCTCAAAGATTAAGCCATGCATGTGTAAGTATGAACTAATTCAGACTGTGAAACTGCGAATGGCTCATTAAATCAGTTATAGTTTGTTTGATGGTACCTACTACTCGGATAACCGTAGTAATTCTAGAGCTAATACGTGCAACAAACCCCGACTTCTGGAAGGGATGCATTTATTAGATAAAAGGTCGACGCGGGCTCTGCCCGTTGCTGCGATGATTCATGATAACTCGACGGATCATCCCTTCCAGAAGTCGGGGTTTGTTGCACGTATTAGCTCTAGAATTACTACGGTTATCCGAGTAGTAGGTACCATCAAACAAACTATAACTGATTTAATGAGCCATTCGCAGTTTCACAGTCTGAATTAGTTCATACTTACACATGCATGGCTTAATCTTTGAGACAAGCATATGACTACTGGCAGGATCAACCAGGTAGCATTCCTCGACGACGTCGCTGCCGCACGAGACCGACGGTACGCCCCCGTCTCCCGCTCGCTCCTAGGAACGAGGGATTGGCGACGAGAACGACCGCTGGCTAGCTCGAGGCGACAGTTTGAGTCGTACAAAACGCGTCGGGACGGGCAGATTGGAGCTCGACGCCCCTTGCCCTCAAGGTGGACCGAATCCGAGAGCTCGGACAGTCGCCCTCGTGCCAAGGCCGCGCGACGATTCGCGACGACCGTGGAACGTGGCGATGCCTTCTCCGTTCGTCCCGCGCAAAATCCACGCGTGTTGCGAAGACGAGCGCGCAACGAAATGCAAATACGTTAAGCCGTCAGTGCCGTGCGAGGTATGCAACACAGGAAACCGTCGTGCGACCAAGGCCTTGCGCCCTTGTGTCGTCTTGTATGAAGAGGCGTGCTTGGCAGGACGTCGCTGCTCGAGCAGGGATCCAACCTGACCGCACACGCCGATAACCACTCACACACCGTCTCGCGTCGCAAAAAACGCCCAATCGCTTAGCCGAGGATCGATAGGAACCCGGCCCGGACGAATCCGTGCACGAGTCCCCACCGATGCTGGCCGTCACGGCAGGAACGCCCCGCGTCGATAGGTACGAAAGGTAACCCTTGAATTCCCATCTCGCCGCTCACATTGGTTGTGAGTCCGTCTCGCCATCGGGTGAGGTGGAGGAAGCCCTCGAGGAGTGGAATCCCTCGATCAATGCAATACCATACCTCTTGCGAGGTGGGTCAGCCCCACGTCCGTCCGGAGCACAATCATCCTCTAACGAACAGCTTACTAGACGGTTGGAAACGGGTCTCGGTAACTCACAACCTACTACGGTATGTTGCAGATTCACGGTTGCTCGATTGACCGACAACCCGCGCCAACGACGTTTTTTTGCATGTCCGTCTCCCTCAGTGCCCGCGTCGATAGTTACAAAAGGTAACTACCGAATTTCCATCTCGCCGTACGCATTGGTTGTGAGTCCGTCGCGCCATCGGGTGGAGGAAGACCTCGAGGAGTGAAAGTCCTCGATCAATACAACACCATACCTCTTGCGAGGTGGGTCAGCCCCCAAGTCCGACGCTAAGACAACGCCCGTTGCGCTTGGGCAGATTCGTAGCGAGCGCACAATCATCCTTTAACGGACAGCTTACTAGACGGGTGGACACTGGTGTCGGTAACTTACAAGCCTACTGACGGTATATTGCAGATTCACGGTTGTTTTTTTGCCCAACTTGTTCCACGGCCGTTTTTTTGCATGTCCGTCTCGGTCAGATCCGGACGTGTCGTCGAACGAGTGCTGTGGAGGAAGCCCTCGAGGAATGAAAGGCCTCGAGCAATACAATATTTCTATCCTCTTGCGAGGTCGGTCAACCCCCACGCCGACGACACGTACGCTGCACTGCGCTACGCTGGGCGGGTTCATTGCGAACGCCCGCCCTCCGCCCCTACGGCGCACCGTAATTCGTTAACGAACAGCTTACTAGACGATTGGACACGTGCCTCGGCAACTCACAACCTACTGACGGTATATTGCAGATTCACGTTTGCTCGATTGACCGAATTCACGTGCCAATGATGTTTTTTTGCATGTCCGTCTCCGTCCGGTGCGCCGCCCCGCCTTGCGACTCCGATGGGTCTATGCCGGTCCCCAATAATACGTACGAGCGGCGGGAACACTCGTACGAGGCCTACGGGACGAGGGGGGCCCGTCCCAACACGTTCCGAAAAAAGTCGACCGGCACCTCAACTACCATACCCCCCTATAGTAGTTAAAAAAAAAAAACCCCAGTGACAGCAGTAGACACGGTTTGTCCCGTAAATCACACGGTCATTTCGGGTGGTTCCGTGCATTTTTTTTCAAATGTTATTGCATGGTCCTTTAGTTTAGAGCATTTTAACAATGCTTGGTAAATTTCAAAGCGTTTGGATGATTATTTCATTGAAAACGACGATGTCCAAATTTATGCCAGCTGTCCGCAAAGTTCCTTGTCTGACTTAGCCAAGTACTTGGGATTGTTGGGAATGTGAGAGGAATATATGGCATATCGTTTGCCTCACTAATTAAATAGTACAATAAGCTCTAAAACAAATGTATATGCCATTTTGGCACGAGAACGACGTAAAACGACATAGGCCAAGGCATAACACAGAACCGTCGTAAAAGTACTGGGGTGGCAGGCGGGTAAACCTCTGTTGCGTGATATTTTCCGCATCCGTCCGCAACTGTGCGCAATTTGGGCGCCCTCGTTCCGCATAAGTCCGCAACCTCGGCACCCTCGTTCGCATAAGTCCGCAACCTCGGCACCCCGTTCCGCATAAGTCCGCAACTTGGGCACCCTCGTACGCAACTTTCCGCAACCTCGGCACCCTCGTACCGCAACTTTCCGCAACCTCGGCACCTCGTACCGCAACTTTCCGCAACCTCAGCACCCCGTACCGCAACTTTCCGCAACCTCGGCACACCCGTTCCGCATAAGTCCGCAACCTCGGCACCCCGTACCGCAATTTTCCGCAACTTGGCACTCTCGTACCGCATAAGTCCAACTTGGGCACCCTCGTACCGCAACTTTCCGCAACCTCGGCACCCCCGTACCGCAATTTTCCGGCAACCTCGGCCCACCCGTACCGCAACTTTCCGCAACCTCGGCCCACCCGTACCGCAACTTTCCGCAACCTCGGCACCCCGTACCGCAATTTCCGCAACGTCGCCCCCGTACCGCAATTTTCCGCAACTCGGCCCCCGTACCGCAATTTCCGCCCTCGGCACCCCCGTACCGCAACTTTCCGCAACCTCGGCACCCCCGTACCGCAACTTTCGCAACCTCGCCCACCCGTACCGCAAACTTTCCGCAACCTCGGCACACCCGTACCGCAACTTTCCGCAACCTTACCGCAACTTTCCGCAACCTCGGCACCGTACCGCATAAGTCCGCAACCTCGGCACCCTCGTACCGCATAAGTCCGCAACACCCTCGTACCGCATAGTCCGCAACCTCGGCACCCTCGTCCGCATAAGTCGCGCAACCTCGGCACCCTACCGCATAAGTCCGCAACCTCGGCACCCTCGTTC
>NW_017616545.1:0-80000 GCF_001879475.1 Ipomoea nil
ATGCACCCATTTCAACCAGATTTAAGATGGCTCAAAAATCACCCTCCAGAATTAATTATTGGGAATATCCATGAAGGCGTGAAAACAAGATCATCTACCATGGAAGCATTGTTCACGTGTTATCTATCTCAGATTGAACCAAAAGAAATTTGACGAAGCTCTCAATGATCCGGATTGGATAAATGCTATGCAAGAGGAGCTCGATCAATTCAAAAGAAATGATGTTTGGGAACTTGTTCCAAGACCGCCGAACCACAATCTTGTAGGAACCAAATGGGTCTTCCGGAACAAAGCAAATGAAGAAGGCGTGATTGTTAGGAATAAAGCAAGGCTCGTTGCAAAAGGATACTCACAAGAAGAAGGAATTGATTTTGATGAAACCTTTGCACCGGTGGCCCGACTTGAAGCAATCAGAATTTTCCTAGCCTACGCCGCACACAAAGATTTCACCGTTTATCAAATGGACGTGAAAAGCGCATTCTTGAATGGTCTACTCGAAGAAGAAGTTTATGTCGAACAACCCCCGGTTTTGAGGTAAAAGGCGAAGGTGATAAAGTCTACAAACTTAAAAAGGCATTGTATGGGTTGAAACAAGCACCTAGAGCTTGGTATGATACTTTGTCAATGTTCTTGATAAGCTGTGGATTCACCAAAGGCCTTGTTGACAAAACTCTATTTAGAATTCAAGATGGTGATCATATTTTATTAGTGCAAATATATGTTGACGATATTATTTTTTGGAAGCACTAACAATTCTTTGTGTGAGAAATTTTCGAAGCTTATGCAGAATAAATTCGAAATGAGCATGATGGTGAATTGAATTACTTCTTGGGCTTACAAGTCAAACAACTGAAAGAAGGAGTATTCATCAATCAAGCAAAGTACACCCGCGACTTGATAAAGAAGTTTGCCTTGATGGAAAATCATCGATCAAAATTCCAATGAGCACATCAACAAGGCTAGACAAAGATGAAGATGGAAAGGATGTCGATCAAACAAAATATAGAGGAATGATTGGTTCACTTCTATATCTTACTGCAAGTAGGCCGGACATTTCTTATGCTGTGGGAGTGTGTGCAAGATTCCAAGCAAATCCAAAAGAAAGCCACCTCACCGCAACAAAGAAGATCATACGATATCTGAAAGGCACAATCAATGTTGGATTGTGGTATCCAAAAGGTACAATTTTACTCTAACGGGTTTTTCAGATGCGGATTTTGCAGGTTGCAAAATAGACAGAAAAAGCACTTCCGGAACATGCCAGTTCTTGGGGGGAAGGCTTGTTTTCTTGGTTCCAGCAAAAAGCAAAATTCCATCGCAACTAGTACCGCCGAGGCCGAATATATTGCTGCAGGAAGTTGTTGTGCGCAAATTTTGTGGATGAAGCAACAATTGAAGGATTACGGAGTAAATTGTGATGACGTTAGTATTTATTGTGATAATACTAGTGCAATCGCTATCACTCACAATCCGGTGCTTCACTCAAGAACCAAACATATCGACATTCGACATCATTTTATAAGGGATCACGTTGAAAAGAAAAATCTGAAGATCGAATATATCCCTACGGAAAACCAAGTTGCTGATATTCTCACGAAGCCTTTATGCGAAACGAGATTTTCTACCTTAAGACACGAGTTGGGAATGATCAAAATGAGCTAAGTATCACTGAACTTAATCTCTCTATTTAAATTGATACTTGTGCTCAAATTAATTGTTTACGTGGATAAATTGTTTTATGTGTTTGTATGCATGTTTTTATTCGAAATATTTATGTGATAAAATTGCAATATGTGTTAAAAAATTTATTTGTGTATTTGCATGTATTATTTTAACGTGAGATCATATGCCATGCAAATTAATTTGATAAAATGTGCAATTCGTGATTTATTTGATAATTTGTATAAAATTGCATGTTTTAAGGTGTTAATCAGTTTTTGAGTATGTGTTCATGTTTCTGTAAATTAACTAACTTGTTTGCATGAACAATTTGCTCTAAAAATGATTTACCATGTTTATTTGCTAATATATATGTGCTATGTGCAAAATGTGATTTAATATGTTATTTGTATGTGTGTTTCGTATATATGCAGTATATGTGATATAAATTGCTATAAAATGTTTTAGAAATCTAGAAATTAGTATTTTTGTTAGTTTCTAAAAAATATTTTGGAATCTGATTAATTTGTTTTATATAAAGTTGTTTGTAGTTATAAATTAGGAACATGTGTGTTAATTGTGTTAATTTCCTAATTATATGTATTTTAATTAGGAATGCCGTGTATATGTGTTTAATTTTTGGTATGTGTGATTAATTATTTGTGGAGTAATTTTTGCTACTAACGAGATGTTTGAGTGTTATTATATCTGTGGTACACGAATTTGAGAAGGAAATCAGGAGACAAAGGAGGAAAATTAGAGTTTAATTGGGCATCAAACCTCCACCCATAAACTCCTACCCTTTCTAAACCTCCACCCAACCTAAACCTCCCCCCATAATCCTTTCCTATATCAGCATCCTTCCCAACCGATTCGTTCTCACTCAAATCGTCACCCTAATCCCTCATTAAATCTCCTAGAAACCGCTACCCATCACATCCACCGCTTTCTCGACCAATGAAGAGTCACGATAGCAGTCATCACACCTTTTGAAACCAAACGTCGGCTATATCCAAAGGAAACCCTTTCAACCCTTTCATCACTAGCCCACACGGTTATAGCACCTTCCTAGGCCTATAAATTAGGATCTGAAGCAAACAAATCTGTGTGGAGATTTCTTTTGTTTGTATCTATTTTTTTGCAGGCTTCGATGACTCCAAAGAATCAAGAAAAGAGAAGATCTTCCAGGAGAGTGGCCGAGCAAGCAAGACAAGCGATGCTGAGGGCTCGACGTGCCGCAAATGGAGGACATGAAGTTGGAGACACACTAGCGATCCTCTCATCCTATTTTCTGAAGAAGAGGAAGGACAACCACCGACCAAGGATCAAGTTAAAAAAGGTCCGAAAGTCTCAGCAGTGCAGCTACGACGCTCGACGCCATCACCACTGTCCTCTCGTCCTCTAACCCGCAGCTTCAAGCGATCTGCTCAACTCTCAATGGAACCCGGATTAGTCTATACTCTGAAATCAAGCTCTCCATCTCCACCGCATGCTGATCTTGGAGACTAATCACGGCGCTGGTCTCTCTACTGATGAAGCCTGAATATGTGATGTGAACTGATCCAAAAATGTTATCTCTCTTTCTCCCTAAGAAGGAGATAAATAAATTTTTTTTTTGGATGTTTTTGCTACTGGTCTTGTCTATCTCTATTTTCTCTCTGCCTCTCTCTCTCACAAAATGAAAAATCCTACGTATATAAAAAGATCAAAAGTCTCGTAGCCAAAAAGATACATAAAAAAAATATATGAATAAAAATAAAATAAAAAGAAATTTAACAAAAAAATTATATATTATGGCTACAAAAGGAATAAAAGAAGAAAAGATTAAGAGGAGAAGTGTCAGTACGAGAAGAAATAAGAAAAACAAGTGTCAGAAGAAAGAAGAAGAGATATACCAGTGGAAGTTGCAGTAGAAGTTGCTACTGAGAGTAGACTGCAAATCACAGAGGATTTATCCAGTGTATTGCCGGTACACCATACCGAGTCTACCATGCCTACCATGGACCCTGTTCTAGAAAATGAAGATTTATTTACAGAGAACTACACGAGAACAGAAGTCTTAGAAGAAGAAATTGGTGATCTCAATCAAGAAGCCGAATCACCTGAAGAAGAAGGGATGCAACTTATTGACACAGTTATTCTCACAGATCCGAATAAAAGTCCATTCGGATCCCCTCAAACTTTGTGCAGATGAAGGAACAAGAAGATGACATATTTTCATCCTTATTTGCCAAAGTGGCCGAATCCAGTGATGTTGTTTGTCAAACAATTGGAGAAAAATTGGTTGAACAAAACCAAAAGCTAGATCAACAACACACGGATGTATGAGTCAATCTGAAGGAGTTAATGGAGCATCAAAATATTTTGAAGACCCAGATTGACAAAGCAGAAAGAATTCTGAAAGGAGAATTGACAAAAGGCTTACTTGAAGTGCTTCAGCTCATGAAGAAGGAACGTGAAGCAGCTGAAAAGATTCACAACGAACGTCACTTGAGACAGATCAAAGCAATTCAAGACCAAGAAAGCCGAATCAACAAACTTGAAGCTGAACTCGCAGTTACAACAAATAAGCTTGACAACGTGCAAACCGTTTCCATTGAAACACACAATAGTGTTGAAACTGTGAAGGCAAACCAAGCCCGAGATATTAAGACCCTTGCATTTTTGGTTGATAACGCCAAAAGGGGGGAAGAAATTCTCAGTCACTTGGCATTGCAACAACAAGACTTTATTCTTGGAAGTCAACAACAGCCAGTAATGTCTACTCAAGGTAGAGGCCGAAACCGCGGACAATCCTCACAAGGACCATCTCAGATTGGTTTTGCTCAGTTCGCGAATCCTAGTCTTGGTACGAGTACATCAAAGGTTGCTGAACAGCGTGGCTGGTTCGAATGCTCTAAGGGTACTGCCACTCAGACAACAATATGGACCAAAGAAAATTTACCAAGCATGATCAAGAAATGGCCTGCAGCCGATCAAGCCCAACGGATCTCGGAGAAGAATAAAGAAGAAGAAGGCAAAAGGAAAAGAACCGAGATGTGGTATGAACTAAGAGATTTCACCGGAAATATGGGCATGAATCTTGGAGAAGAAAGAAGCTTCGAAGAATGTGTCTTATGGTGGGAAAACGGAGTTCTTCCGGGTAACAATATCAAAGAAGCTTTTGGACATTACATGGTCGGACAGCTTACAAAGAAATTTCAGAATGCAAAGTTCAAAGATGATTTCTTCAAGCTCAGAGAACATGTCAAGGAAATTTTGAAGAAAGACTTTGGTGTGAAGAAACCCAGAAGGTAATCTGAAAATTCTCTTAAGCTGATATTCTCTATTTTCGAACCTCTGTTGCGTTTTTCTCTATAAATTCGAGATATATCAATAATAATTTCCCATGGTCTATTTTGAGTCTTTAATTTCATTTGTTTAATGTAATTAGAATTTCGTGAATTAAAAGACAAGAAATATGTCAAACGCACGACAAAATTAAAAATTGATGATGATCAAAATAAAAATAATTCAAGATGCGTTTAGGAGCTTGTCTAAAAATTTAATTCACAAGATTCTTTTGATTGTGTCTAGAAAACCATTTGTTAAACTCATCTTGGCTTTGTCAAATAAAATTGAGCAAAAAGATTATTTTTCAAAGACTTAAAGCCAATGACTGAGTATAGGTTTTGGCATTATCAAAAGGGGGGAAATTGTTAGGAATAAAGTGTAATGGTTTTGATATGCCAAATTTGTATTTGTAGATCCCCCAATTTTATTTCTAGGTCTAGTAGAGTCTTACACCAAGATCGGGAAATTATTTAATTATGAAAAGAGAAAAACAGAGGAAAATGGATGAAAATAGAAGAAGAAGATATAAAGCCGAAAATCAAGAATTTGTCTGGAGAAAATGACAAATTGAAGAAGAAGATGAATGATACAATATTCACGTCGCTACTACTCAAAGAAGATATCCCAGAAGAATTTTCGTGAAGAAAATTAATATTGGAAGAATGCATGAAATTGACTTGGAAATCAAGCATCTATGGAAAGAAAGAAGTACATCAAATGTGATTGGAGATTTAATCAAAAGATGTATGGACGAAGTGGATGATGCTTGATATATTATCCGAAATGGCTCAAGTTTGAAACTCATCATTAACAATTTTATAAGGTAAAATTTGAGAAGTCAAATTAAATTAATCTGATGGAGTTGGGCGCTAGTTTAAGCTTTGGGCGCCAATTACAAGTGGAAATTGGGAAGCAATTTCACTTGGGTGGCAATTGAGATGCAATTGCACTTGGGAGCCAATTCAGAGGAATTGGGAGCCGATTTCATAGAAATTGAAATTGGGAGCTAGTTCGAAGCAATTGAAATTGGGAGCCAGTTTCACAGAAATCAAAATCAATTGAAATTGGGAGCAAGTTTTACATGGAAATCAATTGAATATGGGAGCCAATGTAGAATTGAAATTGGGAGCCAATTGAGGTTGTAGTATGGGATGCAATTTCAAAGTTGGGAGACCGATCAAAATCAATTGAAATTGGGAGCAAGTTTCACATGGAAATCAATTCAATATGGGAGCCAATGTAGAATTGAAATTGGGAGCATTTCAAAGTTGGGGACCGATTCAAAGAAGACATGGAGATCAAATTGAATTGAGATGAAATTCAATACCGGGAGAAGTCTGGGAGCCAATTTCAAAGTCAAAGTCAACAATTCAAATTGGGAAGCAATTGAAAGCACCCGGAGCAGTTGGGAGCCAATTGCAAGTCAAAGTCAATTGGGAGCCAATTACAATGGAGAAATTCAAATTGGGTGCCAATTACAAGCCAATTGAAATTGGGTGTCAATTAAAAAGGAGAAATTCAAATTGGGTGGAAGTTCAAAGCCAGTTTGAAGTCTGAGAACACCCAGACGTGAGAATGAAGAAGATGAAGCAGAACTTACAGTGAAAAATATTCTCACAAGGAAAATACTAGTCTAACTAGTATGGGATTAAAATAAAGATTATTTTTGAATCCCAGAGATACAAGGACCACTTCAGAGCTGATCAGAGAAGCCATTCTACACCAAAACTGAGACCCAGATATTTCCACTCAACGTTAAAACAGAGGAATATCAGATGAAGTTTGGGAGCTCATTTACATGGAGATGAAACTCCATCAACGGCTAGCTTATCTTCTTCTGACATTTTTGCAGAAGATAAGATAAGATCTCTGACAAAAGATACAAGATTTCAAAAATGAGAGCGTCTCTTTCCAATGGACAGATTCTCATTACCAGCTATAAAATGATGAAGATATGAAGACTTGAAGAATAGAGCAGAGAAAAATATAAGAGCAGATCACGAACTCACGAACAAGAGAGCAGAAAATTCAAATCCATCAAAGGGATCGAATAGAGCAATTAAGCTTGAAAGAGCATAGAGCAAAAATCTCATTTGGTAAAGAGCATACCAAAAATCTTCAAGTGAGAAGTGAGAAAAGAAAAAGAACTCAGAGAGCTTCAAAGAGAAATATTCTGAGAGTTCTTAAACATAGCAAAGCAGAGCAAAATATCAAGTGCTTTACTTGATACATTAAAAAGGAGAAAACACTCAGAGCTATCAAGAGAAATCATTCCAGAGTGTTTATCTTCATCAAAGAGACCTGCGCATCATTGAAGATCATCTACAGAGTCTCAGAAGTTGGAAGCAAGACAACACTTGTTTTGGAGCAAAACAAGAGAAGGGAGGAAAGTAGCACGGAGCTGTGAAATCCTGGACTGTCACACGGAGCTGTGAGATCCGAAGCAGCAGTGTCGGATGCACTGGGCGTGATTGGTGTGGGCTTGGTGATCAAAGCACCAGATCACGGGATACGTTTCTACCGGAGTGTGGAAGACGGGGGGAAAGTAACGCGGAGTCGTGAAATCCTGGGATAGTAGCGCGGCGACGTGAAACCCGAAGCAGCAGTGTGGTGTCACTGGGCGTGATTAGCGCGGGCTTTGTGATCAAAGCACTAGATCACGGAAATTCATTGTATCTTGGAACCAAGGAGTGGTAGATATAGTGAATTGGCTCTTGGAGAAAAGAGCAAGTGGAGTAGGAGGATTACACCACCTCGCGAACCACTATAATTGTCTTGTTGTCTTTACTGCTTTCTTTACATATCGCTCTTTACATATTTGCTCTCACGAAGATATACTGCTCACACAATCTCACACACACTTTATGTTTATTTATTTCCGCTGTGCACCATACTCTAACAATCTAGTTAAGAGTTTTGGTTTATCTCTGTCTTAGCAATTGTTGTGCTGTGCGAAAAAGTTTGAAAGTCTATTCACCCCCCCCCCCCCTCTAGACTTTCACCCTACCTCTTCTGGGACCAACAATTGGTATCAGAGCTTGTAGCCTATTTGAGTCAGTTTGTACCAACCTTTGGTATTAAAACACGTTGCCCAATTGGGTTAACTGTTTTTGACTGCTAGGCTGATCCATTCTACAAAGTGTGTGAATTGGATTAATCTTTCATATTTCTCATGATGATGAGGAAGAAAGATTTAGCTCAAAATCTATTATTCTCTCTTGATAAATTTGATGATTGGAAAGTTCGTATGCAGGTACACTTATCGGCTTTACACGATGAAATGTGGGAAGTTATTTCCACTGGCCCTATCGAAATATTAAAAGTCAATACGGCGTTTGTCCTATCTCCGGATGCTCCACAGTACGTACAAAAGCCTAAACCGGAATGGACATCAGACGATAGAACGCGGAATAATCTTGACAATATTGCCAAGGATATTCTATTCAAAGCCGTAGATGATACAATATTTCCGAAGATCCGAAAGTGTGCCACTGCCAAAGAAATATGGGAAACTCTCATCAAGATTGGCGAAGGAGATGAACAAGAAAAAGACAATAAGCTCACAATCGCCATGAAGAAGTTCGAAGATTTCAAAATGCTCTCAAATGAAAGTGTTGCAGACATGGAAGCTCGAATGATCAAAGTTCTTGGAGAGATTAGTGATCTTGGCAAAAATATTAGCCAAAAAAGAAATTAATCTCAAAATTCTACGAGGCTTACCATCTGCATGGGATATGAAGGTTATGGCTATGCGCGATCACCGAGATCTAAGAATGTTGTCAACAGACAAATTATTTAGTGATCTAAAAGAATATGAGTTTGAAATGAAGGCCAAAGATGATGATGTTCATGAAGCTCGAAATGCTGCTCTAATGGCCGAACAACCATCAACCTCCAGGTCAGTAGAAAATAATGTTGATTTTATGACTGACGAACAATTTGCTCTTTTTGTCAAAAAGTTTAGAAGGTTTATGCGAAAAGGAGACAACAAAAATTCTGCTCGTGGAAAATTCATCTCTCGCATAACACAAGAAGAAAAAGTCGAAGAAAATAAGGATTTGTGCTACAATTGCTGCAAACCCGGACATTTTAAAATAAATTGTCCGTATCCGATCGTTAGCAAGTATCAAGGCAAAAATGTTGAATCTACGCCGAACAAATCCGAAAGCAAAAGGTTCAAGCGCGAAAAAAGAAAAGCTCTCGTTGGTAACGAACCAAACGAAAATGATGATTCAGAGGATTCATCATCAAGCGATGAAAGTTCATATTCGGACGATGATACGGCGCTAATATGCAAGCTAATGGAGTTGAGTACAAGTGAAGATTGTCTTATGGCTCTTGACGCAGAGGAAGAAGAGGTAAGTTCTAATTCTTTCAATTCTGTTAATTCTTCTTTTTCTCGTGAATCTATTGATAATCTAATGCGAGACTGTCAAGAGATTATGCTCACTCATCCTCAACTCAAGGAGCGCAATAATATTCTAATTCTTGAAAAAGAAGAAATGAATAAAAAATTGCAAAATGCTTTACTTGAAGTGAGTAAATTGAAGAATGAAAATATTCATCTTCAAGAAGAGTGTAAAGCAAGAGAGGTTAGAGAACATAATCTTAGAGCTACTATTGCTACGTTCACTAATTCGTCTAAAATTAGAGATAAAATGGTGAGCATGCAAAAGCCATCAGGAGATAGAACCGGAATTGGTTATGACTCCACATGTTCTCAAACCCCTCAAAATCTGACTAATTCTGCTACTACTTTAAATAATAAAGTTCAAGTGGTAAAATTTGTTAAAAGTCAGAATACCACGATGAGACAAGGACTTGGCTATCAATCAAACGCAAAGTTGAATGTTGAAAGGCCAAAACAAGTTTATACTACGGCAAAGCAACAAAAATTCTACAAGCAAAGATATGCCAAAGAGTCAAGTGCAAAAAGATTTCATAGAAAAGAGGGAAGTTTTTCTAGAAATAAAGTTGGGAGATTTTATCCCACTCAAAAAGATTGGTTGTGTAATAGATGTAATGTTTTTTATAGACCAAAGCAACCATTCTCTTCCCAGGTGCCAAAATATAAAAATAATTTTCAAAACCCGGCGCCAAAAATATTTTCTAAAGTGAGTTATGATTATCATGTCTCAAATGGTTACAAATCGCCTCATCTTAATTCAATAAGATCAAGGTGGGTTTGGTTACCAAAAATCACTAACAGTAAAGGACCCAAGCAAGTTTGGGTACCTAAAATTAATTAATCTTTTTTTTGCAGGATGTTTGGTACATCGATAGTGGTTGCTCACGCCACATGACTAGAAATAAATCATATCTAGTTAATTTCAAAGAAATCGATGGACCGAAAGTTATATTCGGAGGAAATCAAAATTATGGAATTACAAAAGGAGTTGGCACGATCAAGAAAAATGGTTTGAAGATTGAAGATGTTTCTTTCGTTGAAGGATTAAAATTTAATTTGTTGAGCACTAGTCAATTTTGTGATAAAGGCTATCTTGTAGAATTTTCTAAAGATAATTGCCTAATCAAAAATGAGCTCACAAATGAGATTATTTTATCTGGAAAAAGGCGAAAGAACATGTATATTGTGGATTGGAGCACAAGCAAAGATTCAGTGTGCTTAATGGCCAGAAATTCAAATGAAGCTAATTGGGAATGGCACAGAAAGCTCAACCACTTAAACTTCGAGACCATCAATCAGCTTGCAAAGAAGAATCTAGTAGAAGGCTTGCCAGATATTATCTTCAAGAAGGACCAAGTGTGTGATGCATGCCAACGCGAAAAGCAAATCAAATCATCATTCAAATCAAAGACATACGAGTCAACGTCAAGACCGCTAAGCTTACTACATATGGACTTATTTGGACCAGTTGATCCAATAAGTGTAAGTGGTAAGAAATATTCTCTCGTTGTTGTTGATGATTTTTCCAGGTACACTTGGACCGTGTTTCTCAAGAAGAAAAATGAAGTTGAGCAAGTTCTACCGAAGCTGTTGAAGCAACTACAAAATGAGAAAGAATTGCAAATATCAAAAATACGAACGGATCGCGGAACCGAGTTCGTGAATGGAGTTATACAAGCTTTTTGCAATTCACATGGAATTTCTCATCAATTATCTGTCGCAAGAACACCGCAACAAAACGGTGTTGCCGAAAGAAGAACCGGACGCTCAAAGAAGCCGCACGAGTGATGATTAGTGTTGCCGGTCTCCCGAAACGATATTGGGCGGAATGCTATCAACACTGCTTGTTACACACAAAATCGAAGCATGATCCATAAGCAGTCACAAGAAGACGCCTATACGAGCTATATAAAGGGAGAAAACCAAATATTGGTTATTTTCATATTTTTGGATGCAAATGTTTTATTCATATTAATGATAAATTGCATCTAAAAGCTTTTGATGAGCGTGCAGATGAAGGAATTTTTCTAGGATATTCAGCTACCAGCAAGGCGTACAGAGTTCTGAATAAAAGATCAATGGTGGTTGAAGAATCCATACACGTGGTATTTGATGAAAAATCACAGATCAAGAATGATGCACTGGACGAAGAAATTGCACAAAATGGTAACAAGTGTCATATTGAATTTTGTGATACTAATGATACGTGTGAAGATGATGTTTTGCAGGGAATGTATGAGTTGGAAATTAATTCTCTAGAAAATCTCATCCCTCACCCTAGAAGAAGTTTGGAAATTCTTTTAATAATAATTTTGGGAGTGATGTCCTCACGTGGGAATGGAAATGTAGTACAAGTTGGTGATCCAATTAATGATCAAATTGCATGTGATGTTGGTAATCAATTTCAAGACAATTTAATTGATGAAATTCGAACCAACACTGCAAATTCACAACAAATGGATCCACCCAGTACCATGCACCCATTTCAACCAGATTTAAGATGGCTCAAAAATCACCCTCCAGAATTAATTATTGGGAATATTCATGAAGGCGTGAAAACAAGATCATCTACCATGGAAACATTGTTCACGTGTTATCTATCTCAGATTGAACCAAAAGAAATTGACGAAGCTCTCAATGATCCGGATTGGATAAATGCTATGCAAGAGGAGCTCGATCAATTCAAAAGAAATGATGTTTGGGGAACTTGTTCCAAGACCGCCGAACCACAATGTTGTAGGAACCAAATGGGTCTTCCGGAACAAAGCAAACGAAGAAGGCGTGATTGTTAGGAATAAAGCAAGGCTCGTAGCAAAAGGATACTCTCAAGAAGAAGGAATTGATTTTGATGAAACCTTTGCACCGGTGGCCCGACTTGAAGCAATCAGAATTTTCCTAGCCTACGCCGCACACAAAGATTTCACTGTTTATCAAATGGACGTGAAAAGCGCATTCTTGAATGGTCTACTCGAAGAAGAAGTTTATGTCGAACAACCCCCAGGTTTTGAGGTAAAAGGCGAAGGTGATAAAGTCTACAAACTTTAAAAGGCATTGTATGGGTTGAAACAAGCACCTCGAGCTTGGTATGATACTTTGTCAATGTTCTTGATAAGCTGTGGATTCACCAAAGGCCTTGTTGACAAAATTTTATTTAGAATTCAAGATGGTGATCATATTTTATTAGTGCAAATTTATGTTGATGATATTATTTTTGGAAGCACTAACAATTCTTTGTGTGAGAAATTTTCGAAGCTTATGCAGAATAAATTCGAAATGAGCATGATGGGTGAATTGAATTACTTCTTGGGCTTACAAGTCAAACAACTGAAAGAAGGAGTATTCATCAATCAAGCAAAGTACACCCGCGACTTGATAAAGAAGTTTGGCCTTGATGGAAAATCATCGATCAAAATTCCAATGAGCACATCAACAAGGCTAGACAAAGATGAAGATGGAAAAGATGTCGATCAAACAAAATATAGAGGAATGATTGGTTCACTTCTATATCTTACTGCAAGCAGGCCGGACATTTCTTATGCTGTGGGAGTGTGTGCAAGATTCCAAGCAAATCCAAAAGAAAACCACCTCACCGCAACAAAGAAGATCATACGATATCTGAAAGGCACAATCAATGTTGGATTGTGGTATCCAAAAGGTACAGATTTTACTCTAACGGGTTTTTCAGATGCGGATTTTGCAGGTTGCAAAATAGACAGAAAAAGCACTTCCGGGACATGCCAGTTCTTGGGGGGAAGGCTTGTTTCTTGGTTCAGCAAAAAGCAAAATTCCATCGCAACTAGTACCGCCGAGGCCGAATATATTGCTACAGGAAGTTGTTGTGCGCAAATTTTGTGGATGAAGCAACAATTGAAGGATTATGGAGTTAATTGTGATGACGTTAGTATTTATTGTGATAATACTAGTGCAATCGCTATCACTCACAATCCGGTGCTTCACTCAAGAACCAAACATATCGATATTCGACATCATTTTATAAGGGATCATGTTGAAAAGAAAAATCTGAAGATCGAATATATCCCTACGGAAAACCAAGTTGCTGATATTCTCACGAAGCCTTTATGCGAAACGAGATTTTCTATCCTAAGGCACGAGTTGGGAATGATCCAAATGAGCTAAGTGTCACTGAACTTAATCTCTCTATTTAAATTGATACTTGTGCTCAAAATTAATTGTTTACGTGGATAAATTGTTTTATGTGTTTCTATGCATGTTTTTATTCGAAATATTTATGTGATAAAATTGCAATATGTGTTAAAAATTTATTTGTGCGTTTGCATGTGTTATTTAACGTGAGATCATATGCCATGCAAATTAATTTGATAAAATGTGCAATTCGTGATTTATTTGATAATTTGTATAAAATTGCATGTTTTAATGTGTTAATCAGTTTTTGAGTATGTGTTCATGTTTCTGTAAATTAACTAACTTGTTTGCATGAACAATTTGCTCTAAAAATGATTTACCATGTTTATTTGTTAATATATATGTGCTATGTGCAAAATGTGATTTAATATGTTATTTGTATGTGTGTTTCGTATATATGCAGTATATGTGATATAAATTGCTATAAAATGTTTTAGAAATCTAGAAATTAGTATTTTTGTTAGTTTCTAAAATATTTTGGAATCTGATTAATATGTTTTTTATATAAAGTTGTTTCTAATTATAAATTAGGAATATGTGTGTTAATTTCCAAATTATATGTATTTTAATTAGGAATGCCGTGTATATGTGTTTAATATTTTGGTATGTGTGATTAATTATTTGTGGAATAATTTTTGCTACTAACGAGATGTTTGAGTATGTTTATATCTGTGGTACACGATTTTGAGAAGGAAATTAGGAGACAAAGGAGGAAAATTAGAGTTTAATTGGGCATCAAACCTCCACCCATAAACTCCTACCCTTTCTAAACCTCCACCCAACCTAAACCTCCCCCCATAATCCTCTCCTATATCAGCATCCTTCCCAACCGATTCGTTCTCACTCAAATCGTCACCCTAATCCCTCATTAAATCTCCTAGAAACCGCTACCCATCACATCCACCGCTTTCTCGACCAATGAAGAGTCACGAAAGCATTTATCACACCTTTTGAAACCAAACGTCGGCTATATCCAAAAGAAACCCTTTCAACCCTTTCATCATTAGCCCACACGGTTCTAGCACCTTCCTAGGCCTATAAATTAGGACCTGAAGCAAACAAATCTATGTGGAGATTTCTTTTGTTTGTATCTATTTTTTTTGCAGGCTTCGATGACTCCAAAGAATCAAGAAAAGAGAAGATCTTCCAGGAGAGTGGCCGAGCAAGCAAGACAAGCGATGCTGAGGGCTCGACGTGCTGCAAATGGAGGACATGAAGTTGGAGACACACCTAGCGATCCTCTCATCCTATTTTCTGAAGAAGAGGAAGGACAACCACCAACCAAGGATCAAGTTCAAAAAGGTCCGAAAGTCTCAGCAGTGCAGCTACGACGCTCGATGCCATCACCACTGTCCTCTCGTCCTCTAACCCGCAGCTTCAAGCGATCTGCTCAACTCTCAATGGAACCCGGATTAGTCTATACTCTGAAATCAAGCTCTCCGTCTCCACCGCATGCTGCTCTTGAGACTAATCACGGCGCTGGTCTCTCTACTGATGAAGCCTGAATATGTGATGTGACCTGATCCAAAAATGTTATCTCTCTTTCTCCCTAAGAAGGAGATAAATAAAATTTTTTGGATGTTTTTGCTACTGGTTGTGTCTATCTCTATTTTCTCTCTCTCTGTCTCTCCTGCAAAATGAAAAATCCCTACGTATATAAAAAGACCAAAAGTCTCGTAGCCAAAAAGATACATAAAAAAAAAATTATATGAATAAAAATAAAATAAAAAGAATTAAAAAAATTATTATTATGGCTACAAAAGGGATAAAAGAAAAAAGGATTAAGAGGAGAAGTGTCAGTACGAGAAGAAATAAGAAGAACAAGTGTCAGAAGAAAGAAGAAGAGATATACCAGTGGAAGTTGCAGTAGAAGTTGCTACTGAGAGTAGACTGCAAATCACAGAGGATTTATCCAGTGTATTGCCGGTACACCATACCGAGTCTACCATGCCTACCATGGACCCTGTTCTAGAAAATGAAGATTTATTTACAGAGAACTACACGAGAACAGAGGTCTTAGAAGAAGAAATTGGTGATCTCAATCAAGAAGCCGAATCACCTGAAGAAGAAGGGATGCAACTTATTGACACAGTTATTCTCACAGATCCGAATAAAAGTCCATTCGGATCCCCTCAAAATTTTGTGCAGATGGATGAACAAGATAATGGCATATTCTCATCCTTATTTGCCAAGGTGGCCGAATCCAGTGATGTTGTTTGTCAAACTATTGGAGAAAAAATTGGTTGAACAAAACCAAATGCTAGAACAACAACACACGGATACCCGAGTCAATCTGAAAGAATTGATGGAGCATCAAAATTCTTTGAAGACTCAGATTGACAAAGCAGAAAGAATCTTGAAAGGAGAAGTGAAGAAAGGCTTACTTGAAGTCATTCAGCTCATGAAGAAGGAGCGTGAAGCAGCTGAAAAGATTCACAACGAACGTCACTTGCGACAAATCAAGGCGATTCAAGATCAAGAAAGCCGAATCAAGAAACTTGAAGCTGAACTCGCAGTTACAACAAACAAGCTGGACAACGTGCAAACCATTTCCATTGAAACGCACAATAGTGTTGAAACTGTGAAGGCAAACCAAGACCGAGATTTTAAGACCCTTGCATTTTTGGTTGATAACGCCAAAAGGGGGGAAGAAATTCTCAGTCACTTGGCTTTGCAACAACAAGAATTTATTCTTGGAAGTCAACAACAACCAGTAATGTCTACTCAAGGTAACGGCCGAAGCCGCGGACAATCCTCACAAGGACCATCTCAGATTGGTTTTGCTCAGTTCGCGAATCCTAGTCTTGGTACGAGTACATCAAAGGTTGCTGAACAGCGTGGCTGGTTCGAATGCTCTAAGGGTACCGCCACTCAGACAACAATATGGACCAAAGAAAATTTACCAAGCATGATCAAGAAATGGCCTGCAGCCGATCAAGCCCAATGGATCTCGGAGAAGAATAAAGAAGAAGAAGGCAAAAGGAAAAGAACCGAGATGTGGTATGAACTAAGAGATTTCACCGGAAATATTGGGCATGAATCTTGGAGAAGAAAGAAGCTTCGAAGAATGTGTCTTATGGTGGGAAAACGGAGTTCTTCCGGGTAACAATATCAAAGAAGCTTTTGGACATTACATGGTCGGACAGCTTACAAAGAAATTTCAGAATGCAAAGTTCAAAGATGATTTCTTCAAGCTCAGAGAACATGTCAAAGAAATTTTGAAGAAAGACTTTGGTGTGAAGAAACCCAGAAGGTAATCTGAAAATTCTCTTAAGCTGATATTTTCTATTTTCGAACCTCTGTTGCGTTTTTCTCTATGAATTCGAAATATATCAATAATAATTTCCCATGGTCTATTTTGAATCTTTAATTTTATTTGTTTAATGTATTTAGACTTTCGTGAATTAAAAGACAAGAAATATGTCAAACGCACGACAAAATTAAAAATTGATGATGATCAAAATAAAAAATAATTCAAGATGCGTTTAGGAGCTTGTCTAAAAATTTAATTCACAAGTTTCTTTTGATTGTGTCTAGAAAACCATTTGTTAAACTCATCTTGGCTTTGTCAAATAAAATTGAGCAAAAAGATTATTTTTCAAAGACTTAAAGCCAATGACTGAGTATAGGTTTTGGCATTATCAAAAGGGGGGAAATTGTTAGGAATAAAGTGTAATGATTTTGATATGCCAAATTTGTATTTGTAGATCCCCCAATTTTATTTCATAGGTCTAGTAGAGTCTTAGACCATGATCGGGAAATTATTTAATTATCAAAAGAGAAAAACAGAGGAAAATGGATGAAAATAGAAGAAGAAGATATAAAGCCGAAAATCAAGAATTTGTCTGGAGAAAATGACAAATTGAAGAAGAAGATGAATGATACAATATTCACATCGCTACTACTCAAAGAAGATATCCCAGAAGAATTTTCGTGAAGAAAATTAATTTTGGAAGAATGACATGAAATTGACTTGGAGATCAAGCATCTATGGAAAGAAAGAAGTACATCAAATGTGATTGAAGATTTAATCAAAAGTTGTATGGACGAAGTGGATGATGCTTGATATATAATCCGAAATGGCTCAAGTTCGAAACTCACCATCAAATTAAATTAATCTGATGGAGTTGGGCGCTAGTTTAAGCTTTGGGCGCCAATTACAAGTGGAAATTGGGAAGCAATTTCACTTGGGTGGCAATTGAGATGCAATCAATGCAATCAATTCAAGTTGGGAGCCAATGTAGAATTGAAGTATGGGATGCAAGAAGACATTGAGGAGCAATTGAATTGAGATGAAATTCAAAGAGAAGTCCAATTTCGAAGTCAACATTGAGAAGTAATTGGAGCACCAGGAGATGTTGGGAGCCAAAAAATTCAAATTGGGTGGAAGTTCAAAGCCAGTTTGAAGTCTGAGAACACCCAGACGTGAGAATGAAGCAGAATTTACAGTGAAAAGTATTCTCACAAGGAAAATGGGATTATTTTTGAATCCCAGAGATACAAGGACCATTTCAGAGCTGATCAGAGAAGCCATTCTACACCAAAACTGAGACCCAGATATTTCCACTCAACGTAAAACCAGAGGATAGTATGGGATTAAAATAAAGATTATTTTTGAATCCCAGAGATACAAGGACCACTTCAGAGCTGATCAGAGAAGCCATTCTACACCAAAACTGAGACCCAGATATTTCCACTCAACGTAAAACCAGAGGAGTATCAGATGAAGTTTGGGAGCTCATTTACATGGAGATGAAACTCCATCAACGGCTAGCTTATCTCTTTCTGACATTTTTGCAGAAGATAAGATAAGATCTCTGACAAAAGATACAAGATTTCAAAAATGAGAGCGTCTCTTTCCAACGGACAGATTCTCATTACCAGCTATAAAATGATGAAGATATGAAGACTTGAAGATGGGGAACTCACGAACAAGAGAGCAGAAAATTCGAATCCATCAAAGGATCGAATAGAGCAATTAAGCTTAAAAGAGCTAAAATCTTCAAGTGTGAGTAAAAGAACTCAGAGAGCTTCAAAAGAGAAATATTCTGAGAGTTCTTAAACAGAGCAAAGCAGAGCAAAATATCAAGTGCTTTACTTGATATATTCAAAAAGAGAAAACACTCAGAGCTGTCAAGAGAAATCATTCCTGAGTGTTTATCTTCATCAAGAGACCTGCGCATCATTGAAGATCATCTACAGAGTCTCAGAAGTTGGAAGCAAGACAACACTTGTTTTGGAGCAAAACAAGAGAAGGGAGGAAAGTAGCACGGAGCTGTGAAATCCTGGATTGTCACACGGAGCTGTGAGATCCGAAGCAGCAGTGTCGGAGGCACTGGGCGTGATTAGTGTGGGCTTGGTGATCAAAGCACCAGATCACGGATACGTTTCTACCGGAGTGTAGAAGACGGGGGGAAAGTAACGCGGAGTCGTGAAATCCTGGGATAGTAGCGCGGCGACGTGAAATCCGAAGCAACAGTGTGGTGTCACTGTGCGTGATTAGTGCGGGCTTTGTGATCAAAGCACTAGATCACGAAAATTCATTGTATCTTGGAACCAAGGAGTGGTAGATATAGTGAATTGGCTCTTGGAGAAAAGAGCAAGTGGAGTAGGAGGATTACACCACCTCGCGAACCACTATAATTGTCTTGTGTTCTTTACTGCTTTCTTTACATACCGCTCTTTACATATTCGCTCTCACGAAGATATACTGCTCACACAATCTCACACACACTTTATGTTTATTTATTTCCGCTGTGCACCATACTCTAACAATCTAGTTAAGAGTTTTGGTTTATCTCTGTCTTAGCAATTGTTGTGCTGTGCGAAAAAGTTTAAAAGTCTATTCACCCCCCCCCCCCCCCCTCTAGACTTTCACCTAACCTCTTTTGGGACCAACAATTGGTATCAGAGCCTGTAGCCTATTTGAGTCAGTTTATACCAACCTTTGGTATTTAAACACGTTGCCCAACTGGGTTAACTGTTTTTGACTGCTAGGCTGATCTATTCTACAAAGTGTGTGAATTGGATTAATCTTTCATATCTCACGTGATGATGATGAAGAAAGATTTAGCTCAAAATCTATTATTCTCTCTTGATAAATTTGATGATTGGAAAGTTCGTATGCAGGTACACTTATCGGCTTTACACGATGAAATGTGGGAAGTTATTTCCACTGGCCCTATAGAAATATTAAAAGTCAATACGGCGTTTGTTATATCCCCGGATGCTCCACAGTATGTACAAAAGCCAAAACCGGAATGGACATCGGACGATAGAACGCGGAATAATCTTGACAATATTGCCAAGGATATTCTATTCAAAGCCGTTGATGATACAATATTTCCGAAGATCCGAAAGTGTGCCACTGCCAAAGAAATATGGGAAACTCTCATCAAGATTAGCGAAGGAGATGAACAAGAAAAAGACAATAAGCTCACAATCGCCATGAAGAAGTTCGAAGATTTCAAAATGCTCTCAAATGAAAGTGTTGCAGACATGGAAGCTCGAATGATCAAAGTTCTTGGAGAGATTAGTGATCTTGGCAAAAATATTAGCCAAAAAGAAATTAATCTCAAAATCCTACGAGGCTTACCATCTGCATGGGATATGAAGGTTACGGCTATGCGCGATCACCGAGATCTAAGAATGTTGTCAACAGACAAATTATTTTGTGATCTAAAAGCATATGAGTTCGAAATGAAGGCCAAAGATGATGATGTACATGAAGCTCAAAACTGCTCTAATGGTCGAACAACCGTCAACCTCCAGGTCAGTAGATAATAATGTTGATTTTATGACTGACGAACAATTTGCTCTTTTTGTCAAAAAGTTTAGAAGGTTTATGCGAAAAGGAGACAACAAAAATTCTGCTCGTGGAAAATTCATCTCTCGCATAACACAAGAAGAAAAAGTCGAAGAAAATAAGGATTTGTGCTAAAATTGCCGCAAACCCGGACATTTTAAAATAAATTGTCCGTATCCGATCGTTAGCAAGTATCAAGGCAAAAATGTTGAATCTACGCCGAACAAATCCGAAAGCAAAAGGTTCAAGCGCGACAAAAGAAAAGCTCTCATTGGCAACGAACCAAACGAAAATGATGATTCGGGGGATTCATCATCAAGCGATGAAAGTTCATATTCGGACAATGATACGGCGCTAATATGCAAGCTAATGGAGTTGAGTACAAGTGAAGATTGTCTTATGGCTCTTGAAGCAAAGGAAGAAGAGGTAAGTTCTAATTCTTTCAATTCTGTTAATTCCTCTTTTTCTCGTGAATCTATTGACAATCTAATGCGAGAATGTCAAGAGATTATGCTCACTCATCCTCAACTCAAGGAGCGCAATAATATTCTAATTCTTGAAAAAGAAGAAATGAATAAAAAATTGCAAGATGCTTTACTTGAAGTGAGTAAATTGAAGGATGAAAATATTCATCTCCAAGAAGAGTGTAAAGCAAGAGAGGTTAGAGAACATAATCTTAGAGCTATTATTGCTACGTTCACTAATTCGTCTAAAATTATAGATAAAATGGTGAGCATGCAAAAGCCATCAGGAGATAGAACCGGAATTGGTTATGACTCCACATGTTCTCAAACCCCTCAAAATCTGACTAATTCTACTACTACTTTAAATAATAAAGTTCAAGTGGTAAAATTTGTTAAAAGTCAGAATAGCACGATGAGACAAGGACTTGGCTATCAATCAAACGCAAAGTTGAATGTTGAAAGGCCGAAACAAGTTTATACTACGGCAAAGCAACAAAAATTCTACAAGCAAAGATATGCCAAAGAGTCAAGTGCAAAAAGATTTCATAGAAAAGAGGGAAGCTTTTCTAGAAATAAAGTTGGGAAATTTCATCCAACTCGAAAAGATTGGTTGTGCAATAGATGTAATACTTTTTATAGACCAAAGCAACCATTCTCTTCCCAGGTGCCAAAATATAAAAATAATTTTCAAAACCCGGCGCCAAAAATATTTTCTAATGTGAGTTATGATTATCGTGTCTCAAATGGTTACAAATCGCCTCATCTTAATTCAATAAGATCAAGGTGGGTTTGGTTACCAAAAATCACTAACAGTAAATGACCCAAGCAAGTATGGGTACCTAAAATTAATTAATCTTTTTTGCAGGATGTTTGGTACATCGATAGTGGTTGCTCACGCCACATGACTAGAAATAAATCATATCTAGTGAATTTCAAAGAAATCGATGGACCAAAAGTTATATTCGGAGGAAATCAAAATTATGGAATTACACGATCAAGAAAAATGGTTTGAAGATTGAAGATGTTTCTTTCGTTGAAGGATTAAAATTTAATTTGTTGAGCACTAGTCAATTTTGTGATAAAGGCTATCTTGTAGAATTTTCTAAAGATAATTGCCTAATCAAAAATGAGCTCACAAATGAGATTATTTTATCTGGAAAACGGCGAAAGAATATGTATATTGTGGATTGGAGCACTAGCAAAGATTCAGTGTGCTTAATGGCCAGAAATTCAAATGAAGCTAATTGGGAATGGCACAGAAAGCTCAACCACTTAAACTTCAAGACCATCAATCAACTTGCAAAGAAGAATCTAGTAGAAGGCTTGCCAGATATTATCTTCAAGAAGGACCAAGTGTGTGATGCATGCCAACGCGGAAAGCAAATCAAATCATCATTCAAATCAAAGACACACGAGTCAACGTCAAGACCGCTAAGCTTACTACATATGGACTTATTTGGACCAGTTGATCCAATAAGTGTAAGTGGTAAGAAATATACTCTCGTTGTTGTTGATGATTTTTCCAGGTACACTTGGACCGTGTTTCTCAAAAAGAAAAATGAAGTTGAGCAAGTTCTACCGAAGCTGTTGAAGCAACTACAAAATGAGAAAGAATTGCAAATATCAAAAATACGAACGGATCGCGGAACCGAGTTCGTGAATGGAGTTATATAAGCTTTTTGCAATTCACATGGAATTTCTCATCAATTATCTGCCGCAAGAACACCGCAACAAAACGGTGTTGCCGAAAGAAGAAACCGGACGCTCAAAGAAGCCGCACGAGTGATGATTAGTGTTGTCGGTCTCCCGAAACGCTATTGGGCGGAAGCTATCAACACTGCTTGTTACACACAAAATCGAAGCATGATCCATAAGCAGCACAAGAAGACGCCATACGAGCTATATAAAGGGAGAAAACCAAATATTGGTTATTTTCATATTTTTGGATGCAAATGTTTTATTCATATTAATGATAAATTGCATCTAAAAGCTTTTGATGAGCGTGCAGATGAAGGAATTTTTCTAGGATATTCAGCTACCAGCAAGGCGTACAGAGTTCTGAATAAAAGATCAATGGTGGTTGAAGAATCCATACACGTGGTATTTGATGAAAAATCACAGATCAAGAATGATGCACTGGACGAAGAAATTGCACAAAATGGTAACAAGTGTCATATTGAATTTTGTGATACTAATGATACGTGTGAAGATGATGTTTTGCAGGGAATGGATGAGTTGGAAATTAATTCTCTAGAAAATCTCATCCCTCACCCAGAAGAAGTTGGAAATTCTTTAAATAATAATTTTGGGAGTGATGCCTCACGTGGGAATGGAAATGCAGTACAAGTTGGTGATCCAATTAATGATCAAATTGCATGTGATGTTGGTAATCAATTTCAAGACAATTTAATTGATGAAATTCGAACCAACACTGCAAATTCACAACAAATGGATCCACCCAGTACCATGCACCCATTTCAACCAGATTTAAGATGGCTCAAAAATCACCCTCCAGAATTAATTATTGGGAATATTCATGAAGGCGTGAAAACAAGATCATCTACCATGGAAACATTGTTCACGTGTTATCTATCTCAGATTGAACCAAAAGAAATTGACGAAGCTCTCAATGATCCGGATTGGATAAATGCTATGCAAGAGGAGCTCGATCAATTCAAAAGAAATGATGTTTGGGAACTTGTTCCAAGACCGCCGAACCACAATGTTGTAGGAACCAAATGGGTCTTCCGGAACAAAGCAAACGAAGAAGGCGTGATTGTTAGGAATAAAGCAAGGCTCGTAGCAAAAGGATACTCTCAAGAAGAAGGAATTGATTTTGATGAAACCTTTGCACCGGTGGCCCGACTTGAAGCAATCAGAATTTTCCTAGCCTACGCCGCACACAAAGATTTCACTGTTTATCAAATGGACGTGAAAAGCGCATTCTTGAATGGTCTACTCGAAGAAGAAGTTTATGTCGAACAACCCCCAGGTTTTGAGGTAAAAGGCGAAGGTGATAAAGTCTACAAACTTTAAAAGGCATTGTATGGGTTGAAACAAGCACCTCGAGCTTGGTATGATACTTTGTCAATGTTCTTGATAAGCTGTGGATTCACCAAAGGCCTTGTTGACAAAATTTTATTTAGAATTCAAGATGGTGATCATATTTTATTAGTGCAAATTTATGTTGATGATATTATTTTTGGAAGCACTAACAATTCTTTGTGTGAGAAATTTTCGAAGCTTATGCAGAATAAATTCGAAATGAGCATGATGGGTGAATTGAATTACTTCTTGGGCTTACAAATCAAACAACTGAAAGAAGGAGTATTCATCAATCAAGCAAAGTACACCCGCGACTTGATAAAGAAGTTTGGCCTTGATGGAAAATCATCGATCAAAATTCCAATGAGCACATCAACAAGGCTAGACAAAGATGAAGATGGAAAAGATGTCGATCAAACAAAATATAGAGGAATGATTGGTTCACTTCTATATCTTACTGCAAGCAGGCCGGACATTTCTTATAGAAGGGTAGCGAATTTTCTTATTTTATTATTATTTTATTTAAGCATCCGTTGCCCTTTTTACAAAAGAAGGGTAGCGGATTGGTTTTTTTTTTTTTTTTTTTTTTTTTTTTAAAGAAAATTTCATTATTATTTTTTATTTTTAAATGTCCCAATTTTTATAAAAATCTTATTCATACACTACATAATCAAAGATAATACTAACCATCAACACTATTATCAACAAACTATCAAAAATAATATTATCAACAAACTATCAAGACACAATATTATCAACACTCAACAATATACTATCAATACAATACTTTATATCAATCCAATACTTTCAACACAATAATAAGTTATCAACACAATATAACATTTAATCTAAAACAAAAGTTACACATACTCTTCCAAAAAATATTTTGCTCATAAGTCTCGAATTCTATCTATTCCATTGGTAGAGTACGAATTTCCTTCAAATACCTACAAAATAATTTAATTAATCAAATTAATAAATATGTTAATTAATAAAATATAATTTAACTATTCTATTAATAAAATATCTGAAAGCTTCTCTTCAGGATATACCTGATCTTCCATGATTGAAGGATACCATTTTTCATGTCATTCAAGAAACTCTTGAAGGCCAAGACAAGCTCATGCTTGGAACTCTAGCAGGAATTTTCGGCACTCCTACACATTCCAAAGTTAGATGATAGTCTCAAATACGATTGCATATTGCTATAAATGGTTAGGCAGCCCCAAAAGGCCAAAACGTATTCCATTTCCCCCCAATGATGTCAAAGGTAACATTTCTAAAATATGAAACAAAAAAATTAATATAAGTAAATAAATGAATATACAGACATAGGAACTTCCAGTCGAAATCATAGTGTATTCATATAATAGCATTTACCTAAGATTTAATCTGAGTTGTTGAACAGTCATTTTCTTTACACTTTCAATATCATCCACATCATCTTCAAAACCACTTTCACATCTCTCCTACATTTAAAAGAAGCATTGCGTAAGAACGGAACAAGACTTGACAAAATCACACAGAAGCTTCAAGCTTATCAGGAAAAGCTTCTAACCTTAGCATTGGCTTTCCCAGGCCGAGATGATCCAACGCTCAGAACTTCACTTGGTTTCGCAGCAGCGGAGGAACTCGAAAGCTGTCTTTTCAGAGCCATTGCTCTCAATTTCCTGTTTCTTTGAAACAACTACAATACTATAGCATCAAGAGCCCTAAAAACAAAACATAAACAAAAATTAAAGGAGGAAATGTCACTCTTAAGATCAAATCAAGTGCTGATGGCGGCACCAAATGCTCTCCCTTCTTAACAGCACCATTTACTAAAATACTGCAAGCTTTTGGAACAGACAGAATCCTACAACCATGAAAACAAACAAATTCCTCTGTTGAAACTGTTGGACTTCCATTGCTGCCTACAAAACACAGTCATATGCATTAGTCTCTGCAACCACAGTCCCACATTATACGAAAAATTAAAGAAACATTTAGGCAAGACTACTCACAAGATCATACAGAAAATTACAAAAGCCTACATCAAAGACATAACGCACCTGCACTGGTAGAATAGTTTATAAACCAACAAGGTCATGCTCTGGTTCATGGTATACGGGCCACCAGCGAAGCTATTAATATAGTGTTCATATACCATATTATTACAAAAAATTCAATTGTTGACACTAAGCTCTAGAGAAATCATAAATACATAATAAACTCTTGAACTCCTTGCATATATTTGAATGTAGTACGTTTCTCATGCATCCAACTTCGATCCATATCCGTCAATTGATACAATGCTACTCTAATGTTAGCTAGCACATGAAAGCAAGTTAAGGAAGTAAAAGCATGCTATAGCATTTGGTTATTAAAGTTAATTAAGAAGAAGATGCCTATGCAACTGCATTGCTCTATGATAATCTTGTAGACTGAAGCATCTTAATTAAGAAGATGCCTATGATAATTGCATTTTTCTATGATAAAACTTCTCCTTTGAATGCATTTTATATATGATAACCTTGTAAACTGAAGGGGCTATACCCATTAAGCAGGTCATTTTATTGAATGCTGAACGGCTAGTATTGGATCCAAGAATAGATGGTTTTCTCACTTCAATGAATGGTTTACTTAAAGCTTGTCTACAAACAAACAAAACCAAGTGTCAAGGATACAATTGAACATACATGAATAAATAATGTTCTTCAAATAATTTCTATCCTTTTTAACTAGCTAAAATGCAGTAAATTATTTACCCAGTTTTAAGAAACAGAAAGAAGCATTATATATATGTATGTTGTTTGTTGTTGGAATGAAATATTTGGCAGAAAGAACAGTAAATTATTTACCCAGTTTTTGCATGCGGACAAAACCTAAAGGAATCACTGAAGCATAGAGAGGGGAAACCGCCATAGAAACACCCAAATCTCTCTACACCCAAATCTCTCTAATGTAATTATATAAAAAATAACAACAAAAAACAAATTAACCAAAAAAAAAACCTTACCTAATGGACGAAACAGCGGCTGGAGCGGTGGATCGAAGCAGCGGCGGCGACACTGTGGCGGTGGAGACGGTGGATGTGGGCGTGGGGCGGTGAATCGATGATGAGACGGTGGCGGTGAGGAGAACGCGCGTACTGTAGCGACGGCTGTGGGAGTCGCCGTGTTCTCGCCGGGAGTCGAGGCCGGAGATGCGGTGAGGTGATCACCGTGTCCTACGGAGATGCCGGCCGTGAGGTGAGGGTACGATTGTGAGATGTGAGCGATGAGGATGGAGAACGCGGCCAGGTGAGGGTTTGGTTTTTTATAATTTAATTTCGATCTGTTTTTTTTTTTTTTTTTTTCAAATATCGTTTCCGCTGCCCTTTGCTACGCGAAAGGGCAGCGGAAACTCTTTCCGTCTTCTTTTTTTTTTAAAACCGCTACCCTTCTTTTAGAAAGGGTAGCGGTTTCTTATTCATTTAATTATAATTATGCCACCGCCCCTTTTTTTTAAATAATACACTACCCTTGTTTAAAGAAGGGTAGCTTAAAGTAGAATTTCTTTGCTCCATTTTGTAGTAGTGTACTTTGAAATGAGTGAGGGTAATTACAAGACATTTTCTTGTAAATACAATTGCCCTTTCACCCTTTGGTGTTAATTGAGAGAATAAATAGTTAACCATTAGATCTCTCGGTTAAGTAAGGATAGTTTTGTAAATCACCTTAATTAATGATAACTGCTCAACCAGCTATAAAATAGTCATCACAGAGTAGATTCTGGACAACTTTAATGTAGGTTCTGTTTCACCAGATATTCAGTCAGCTCACCAACCAGCAACACTAAGTCCTAATCTACCTATTGCCATAATAATATTCCAATTATAAAGATGAGGTTTACATGGTAAACACTAACACCAATAATCCCGTTACAAGTAACATTGCAAAATGTGTAATGAAAAATTTTCCAATCAATTTTCATTGCAAATTGAATACTATTTTATTTTATTTTATTTTAATTAGTAACGTATAAATAAATCTATTGCTAATACATATTAAAATGTTACAAACCATTAAAATTGATAATAAAGTATTGAAAGATTCAAATATATACATATTTAGTCAATAAATCAAAATATTCAAATACATACTAACTAGTCAAGACTTAATAGCTAAGTCTATTTAGCACCAAGGCCACTTGCCATCTCTCAAAGTGAACCAATAGCTTCTTGAATTTGAATCTATTTAGTTATGTTGCATTATATTGTCTATATTTCTTTTCTTTTCTTTTTAAATAGAACCTTTTTAAAAAATAATATTATTTTCATGGTTTTGCATGCATGATTTTTACAATAAAAGCAAAATCCACATCTTTAATCATCTCTCAAATCTATTATAGAAATCTAGCCTTTTTCTTTGTCCACCTTTACAAAATTACCAAAAGTGGTACCTAAAAGAACCAAGTTTTCCAAATGCAATTCTTGTATCAAATGGATAAGCTCAAGCACTGTTAGTGGACATGGCTGCATGTGAGGACAACCTTTGATGACCTTTCCTGCCATGCTGGTAACACTCTCGTAACCATAAACCATTAGTTTAATACTTTAATTTGATTATGTCATGTTTAACCTACATAAATTATCAATTTCAAAAAAAAAAACCTACATAAATTATCTAAAAATATAAAGTTTTGGCTTAAGCACAATGATCATCAAGCCCTCCTTTTGTCAATCATTGATGCATCTGCTTCAATGAAATTTTACATATATTAAATGAGTGAATTGAAACGAAAGAGTTGTTTGAGAATTGGATGCATTCGTGCTTATGTGGATGGCAAAAACTTTGAGAGGAGAATTTGATCACTTATCTTTTGATTAAAACAAAAATAGTCAAAAATCATTATTGCGTCCTCAACTTTTTAGACAGGATCATTAATATTTTTCTATTTTAATTTATTTTCTATTAAAATTGACAAGAGTATACAATGCTGGAAAATACACTGCTAAATTAAACTAGGCAAAATCTAGAACAAGGCCAAAAACACGATAACAATATTAGTTAAAATACATTTTTATTAATCTCTTATTAATTATATACAACTCTAAGTACTCTAGTAGTATATTGTTGTTGTTTTTTTTCTTTTTTTTTTTAAGATAAAAATTTAACGCATTAAATCATTAGCAAAGACAGTTTACAAGAAAAAAGGGAGGAATATCAAACCACTCCCCACAACCTGACACAAAAAAAGACCTCCCGAGCAATAGTGTGTGCGACACAATTCGCAAATCGCTTAACAAATTGGAATTTGACATCGCCAATCACGGATGCCAATTCTTAAATATCATCCACTAAAAAAAAGTAGAATTAAAAGAGGAAGAATAAATCGCATGAAAAATAGTTTGGAAGTCCATCTCCACTTCTACATTGCCCATACCCGTATCCTTGAGCCAACTTAGGGCCTCTCTCAAATTAAAAGCTTCAGCTTCTTTAATAGTAAACGTACCAATCATGCGAATGTTTTTTGCTGCCAGAAACTTGCCTTCATCATCACGTAGAACTCATCCTAATCCCATTGCGTTGTTACATATACTGGAATCGATTGTTGTATCTGTATTTGTTAGGAAATAATTAATTTTTGTGGCTCAAATCCTAATCATCTTCCACATCACTGTGCATGTCTTCACCGAATTCTTTGGGACTACACGCAACTGCCGCACACGTTTCTCCACATAGCCATGCATCCACGTTGAATTGTTTGGCGCATAATTCTAGCATTCATTTATATAAATAGCTTTGCATTTGTTTGTAATAATGCATCAATTGAATTCATTCTTCCTTTGTCTTTTTACTCCCACATACAAATATATATATATATATATATATATATATATTCCCATTTTATGTTATATTTATTTGTCATTTATTATATTCTCCCTATTATTTAACTTCTATAATTCTCAATTTTCGATTCTTCGCTTCCTCATTATTCCGCTATATTCCTAACAAGTGGTATCAGAGTATTTTAATTGAGAGTTATTTTCAAAGATGTCGACTGTTACCAAGTTCGATATTGAGAAGTTTGACGGGAAAATTAGCTTTTCTATCTGGAAGGTTCAGATGGAAGCCGTTCTAACGCAGAACGGTTTGAAGAAAGCTCTAGCTGGGAAGAAGAAGAAACCGGCTACAATGACAGATGAAGGTTGGGAAGATTTGGATGACAAGGCACGTTCAACCATTCTTTTGTGCCTGTCTAAAGAGGTTCTACGTGAGGTAGTAAGTGAGACGACTACGTCAGATTTATGGTCCAAGCTGGATACGTTTTACATGGCCAAAACTTTGGCGAACACGCTACACCTGAAGGAGCGTCTGTACACAATCCGTATGACGGAAGGTACTTCTATTAAATCTCACTTGGATGAATTCAATTCTATTTTATTGGACTTGGAAAATATTGATGTCGTAATTGACGATGAGGATCACGCTCTTTTATTGCTGGTCTCTCTCCCTAAATCATACAAGCATTTCAAAGAAATTATGCTGTATGGTAATAGTAGTGATACCCTTACTTTCGACAATGTTAAGTCACACCTATTGTCCAAAGAAAAGATTGACTTTGAAATTAAGTCTGAGGACAAATGTGAATGCTTGACTGTAAGGGGTCGTTCACTTGAATCAGGGAGTAGCAATAAAAATTCTAGATCCAAGTCCAAAGGACGTAAGTCCAACAAATCCTGTAAGTACTGCAAGAAGCATGGTCATGATGTGACTGAATGCTTCAAGCTGAAGAACAAGCAAGAGAGAGAAAAGAAGTCCGCTGAAGCTAGTGTTTTTGAAAGTGATTCAGAAGGCAATGTTATGTTATCTGTTAGCTCCGGTTGCAAACTGAGCGAAATCGAGTGGATTCTGGACTCTGGTTGTACATTCCACATGTGTCCTCACAAAGACTGGTTCGTCTCTCTGGAACCGGTTGATGGTGAAGTTGTCTTGCTGGGTAATGATACCCAATGCAAGGTTAGTGGAATTGGAAGTGTACAGATTAAAACTCATGATAACGTTGTCAGGACTCTTACCAATGTTCGGTATATTCATGATTTGAAACGCAATCTGATATCCTTGGGTACCTTGTAATCTCTGGGGTGAAAGTACATAGCTGAAGGTGGAGTTCTGAAGGTCATAAAAGGCTCCCTTGTTCTCATGAAAGCTTCTCGTTCTGGAAGCTTGTACGTCTTGCATGGCAGTACTCTCACAGGTTCAGTAGCGCTATCCTCATCGATGTCTGATGCGGATCTCACTCAATTATGGCATATGCGTCTGGGGCATATGAGTGAGAAAGGCATGCATCTCCTGAGCAAGAAATGCCTCCTTGTTGGTTCAGGTACGAGTAAATTACAGTTTTGTGAGCATTGTGTTTTTGGGAAACAAAAGAGGGTTAGTTTCTCTACTGCTACACACCGTACCAAAGATGTATTGGAATATATACATTCCGATTTATGGGGACCAACTAAATTCCAGTCTATGGGAGGTTGTAGATATTTTATGTCTATTATTGATGACTTTTCTCGTAAAGTCTGGGTCTATTTCCTGAAACATAAAAATCAAGCATATTCTATTTTCAAGAAGCGGAAAATACTTGTTGAGACTCAGACAGGTAAAAAAGTCATGAAGCTCAGGACAGACAATGGCTTGGAGTTCTGTGAGTCAAATTTCAATGACTTTTGTGCGGCAAATGGAATCGCCAGGCACAAGACCTTGCCTGGTAAACCCCAGCAGAATGGTGTTGCCGAACGTTTGAACAGGACTCTATTGGAAAGAGCTCGTTGTATGCTCTCTAATGCTGGGTTATGGAAACGGCGTGATTTTTGGGCTGATGCCGTTTCTACTGCTTGCTATTTGGTAAATAGATCTCCACATTCATCCCTTGATTTTAAAATTCCAGAGGAAGTTTGATCAGGTAATTCTGTTGACTACTCTATCTTAAGAGTTTTTGGATGTCCTGCTTATGCTCATTCCAGTACGGGTAAATTAAACCCGAGAGCTGTCAAATGCATTTTCCTTGGTTATGCTTTTGAGTCAAAAGGGTATCGTCTATGGTCTCCTGATTCTCGGAAAATCATTCTGAGTCGAGATATCACTTTTTACGAAAATGCACTACTTTCTTCTGGAAAAGTTCCCAGTACAGGTGAGACACAGAGTACTGGTGAGAAGGTGGAGTTTGAATTCAGGCCTATTGACAGTATTACTACTGCTGATGGTAATACTAAAGATGATGCATCTACTAGCACCGCACCTCTCGTCGAGCCACAACGAGAGTATTCCATTACTATGGATCGTCCTAGGAGGATAATTAAAAAACCTGCTAGGTATGCAAGTGATGATGAAAACAACTTGATTGCTTATGCTCTTTCAGTCGCGTAGAAGGTTGATGGTGATCCATTCTGCATTCTGAAGCTCTTCCTAATGCTAAGTTCAAGTAGTGCTTGAGTTTAGTCGGTTGTTCCAGTTGTTAATTCTCACAGTGAATTTGATCCAAGGTGGAGATTGTTAGGAAATAATTAATTTTTGTGGCTCAAATCCTAATCATCTTCCACGTCACTGTGCATGTCTTCATTCTTGCATGTCTTCACCGAAATCTTTGGGACTCCACGCAACTGCCGCACACGTTTCTCCACACAGCCATCCACGTTGAATTGTTTGGTGCATAATTCTAGCATTCATTTCTAGTATAAATAGCTTCGCATTTGTTTGTAATAATGCATCAATTGAATTCATTCTTCCTTTGTCTTTTTACTCTCACGTACAAAAATATATATATATATATATATATATATATATATATATATATATATATATGTATATATATATATATAGGGATGCACTCAGGTGCGAATAAGTGCCCAGGAAGGAATATGCGAACGAATCAGCGCGCGACACGTATCCAGATCTAATAACTTAAAAAAAAAACGCGGTGGCATTTTCGTAAATAATTGAACATCAAAGTGCAAGTAAAATCACTTACAAGTGCACCTACTTTCACCTATAAGTGCAAGTAATTTTGCCTTATTAGTATTCACTTCTCGCAAACATTCATGCACCTGGGTGTGCTTATAACAATAGGTGCAACTATTTATAACTATTCGTGCAACTACTTATAACAATAGGTGCACCTACTTTCACCTATAAGTGCATGTAATTTTGCCTTGTTAACATTCATTGATCTGAGTTCAGCGGGTAGTAATACCCTAGAAAACCACCCGCAAACATTCATGCACCTAGGTTCAACTACTTATAACTATGTGTGCAACTACTTAGAACTATAGTTGCAACTACTTATAACTATAGGTGCCTTAGTATTGATGCTCAGAGTAAATTTTTACTTGCACCTATAATACATTTTACATGCAGTTGTAATACATTTTACTTGCACTTCGATGTTCAATTATTTACGAAAATGCCACCGCGCTTTTTTTTTTTTTAAATCAGTGTTTCTCATCCATTAGATCTGGACACGTGGACGAACAGAATTCATTCCTATTTCGCGTCTGGGCGAAGCATTCGCACCTGAGTGCGATTATATATATATATATATATATATATATATATATATATATATATATATATATATATATATATATATATATATATATCATATTTTCCCATTTTATGTTATATTTATTTGTCATTTATTATATTCTCCCTATTATTTACCTTCTATAATTCTCAATTTTTTATTCTTCGCTTTCGCATTGTTCCGCTATATATTCCTAACAGTATTCAATTTTAGGTGCCCTTGTTGAGGTTTATTCCAATAAGCATTATCCGATGAAGCATTGACAGTGATGGGTGTGTTATTTGCATGTTTCCAATTTTCCCAGAAGTGCAGCGTCCTTCGTAGCATCACATGTAAGTCAAAGGCAATCCTCTTACATACACTTTCATTCCTGCTAGACCATATACCCCAACAAGCCACAACAAACTTAGCACGCAAATCTCCACTCAAAACCTTGATATAAGCCAAAAAACCAATCAATCACAGTATTACCATGTGCATGATTAGAATATGGTAGAACTAGCAAATTCCAAACCCTCTCGGCCTCATCAGTACATTTAGCAAAAATATGTAAGGCACTCTCATTTTCTCTCCTGCACATATGGTAGACCACTGAGCATTGAATATCTTTCGAATTTAGAGCATCTCTGGTAAGCAAAAAAAGAATAAGCCAATTGCCAATAAAAATGTTTGACTTTTTAGAGGTACATCAAGATTCAAAATTCTAGACCAAGGACGACCATCAGGCACTGCTTCCACTAATCGTTTATAACACGACTTAACTGTATACTCACCTTTTTTATCCCAATACCAGAACCACAAATCTTGCAATTTACGAAGACTGATAGGAATGTTCAAGATTAAACTAGCATCACGATGATTAAAAATATTGGCAATACGATTTACATTCCATCCTGTACCTTGGTCATTAAATAAAGTAGCAACCGGAGCCTCATACTCATCCTCATCCATGTGCGTAGACATACGGGTCCTCATCGTCCGGCAACCAAGCATGCTTTCCAATTTTAGTGTCAAGGCCATTTCCTGTGCTTCGTCGACAACCATTACGAAGAATAGATTGTACCTCAAGCAAACCCCTCCAAATAAATGATGGGTTTCCACCCGCTGTTTCCTCAAAGAAGGTGCACTTTTGATAATAACGTGCCTTATATACCCTGGCAACTAAAGTTGTGGGTTTGGTGACTAGGCGCCAGGCTTGCTTTCCTAGGAGTGCAAGATTAATTTCATGCAATTTCCCGAACCCTAATCCCCCAGCCTTTTTTGGGACCGACAAACCATTCCATGATTTCCATCTCATACCCTTGCCTGTGCCTACTGATCTTATCCACCAGTATTCATTCATAAGAGTCTCAATGTCCTTACAAAGGCCTAAAGGTAAAAGAAACACCACCATGGAATTGCTTGGATGACATTCTTCAACAGTACCTCACGCCCTGCACATGAGAGGAATTTTGCGTTCCAGCTCCATACCTTTGCAAGGATTCAGTTTTTCAAGAACCATAGGATTTCCTTTTTCCTTTCACCTACAAGAGAGGGGAGTCCCAAATATTTGCCTGTAGTATCACATTTTGTCACCCCAAGTATCCGGGTATCCTCATCACGAACATGTTGTGTCACATTGGTGCTAATACATACTGCTAATTTTCGATAATTAATCTTTTGACCCGAGGCTTTCGAATATGTGTCAATAACATACCACATTTGCTCACTCTCCTGGACATTGACACATAAGAAAAGGAAGCAATCATCTGCAAATAGTAAGTGTGATATTTGTGGTGCTCCCCTAGCTACACAAACCCCATGCAGTTTACCTGACCTCATCTGTTTCTCAATCAAAACACTAAACCCTTCAGCAATAATTAAAAAAAAGATAAGGTGATAGATGTCCACCTTGACGTAAGCCTTGACCGAGAATGATGGGACCAAGTTGGCGCTATTCATACATGATATGATATTGAACTGACTTAACTGTTTCCAAAAGAATATCAACCCAATGTTTTTGGAACCCCATCTTAATTAGCACGGCTTCCAGAAATCCCCACTCAACACAGTCATATGCCTTACTCATGTCTACCTTCATTGTCACCACTCCCTCCTTTCACCGAGTTTTTCGTGTTAAATAGTGATGGACTTCATAAGCTAGCATGATATTATCCGTTATTAGGTGAACCGAAACAAATGCACTCTGGGCTCTCGAGATGAGTCCTACAAGAAGAGGCTTCAATCTATTGTCACACACCTTTGCAACAACTTTGTACAAAACATTGCACAGTACTATTGGTCTCAAGTCCGACATGGATTCCGGGTTAACTTTCTTTGGGATGAGAACGATGAAAGTATCATTAGCCCTTGCTGGAAGATTAGTCGTCTCAATGAAGCTTCTACAGAACATAGTTACTTCTCCTCCTACAATGTCCCAAATATGCTGGAAGAATCCCGGTCCCAAACCATCGGGACCCGGTGACTTACCAGGGTGTATTTGGAACATAGCAGTGCACACTTCTTCAACACTCAATGGGCGTAGCAAATTAGCATTATCCAAAGGAGTAATCTTTGTAACTATATTGTCAATTATCTCCTGCATTTCTCCTTGATCTCCCTGAAAGGAATTTTCAAAATAATTGAGCATTACTTGTCCGATTGCATACTCCCCCTCAACCAAATGTCCATCAGCACTTTTCAGTTTTTGAATTTTATTTTGCCGCTTTTTGGACTTCACCGAATTATGGAAAATTTTGCTATTTAAGTCACCCCCTTTATAACCGTGTTCTTTTGCCCGTTGTTTCCAAAATATATGTTGTAGCTCGAGAAAATTAAGCAAATCCCTTTCAGTTTTGGAGTATTTCGACATGCCAACATCATCGCGACATGTACGAAGAATATCTAACTTGGCCTTACAATTTTCAATCTTTCGCTGGAAATATTTGTTGTACTTTCTTCCCCACCTCTAAAATATCTTGCCCACAACATTCAATTCGTGATAAAATATCTAGACCTGCTGTTCGGCCCCAGCTATGAGAGACAATCTCACGGCACTTATCTTCCCTAAGGCACATATTATCGAATAAAAAGAAACACTTTCGTCTTGTTGCATGAACCATAACAATAGGGGTAAGTAACAATGGCAAGTGGTCACTATAGGGACAAACCAAAGAACAAGTTGTAGCCCCTTCAAATATGGTAAGCCACGTTTCTGTTGTGAGGATTCTGTTGAGCTTCTCTTCAATCATATTAGTGGTACTGCGAGAGCGCTCCCAAGTAAACGGATTCCCACTAAAGGGAAAATCCTATAAACCACAATCTGCCACTGCGTCACAGAAACCATTTATCAACCAAGGCGGGTGAGGTGCACGAACCCTTTTCTCGGACTGATGCAAGATGTCATTATAGTCTCCCATAATGACTCAAGGTAGCGTACTCTGATTTTCTAATCTACATAGCATTTGCCAAGGTTCCCTTCGTCGTTGCCTCTCAAGGAAGCCATAGTACCCCGTGAATCTCCAACTAGGACTGCCGACATCTGAACCTATTATAGTATCAATGAAGTTACTGGAGTAAGAATTAATTTGAAGATCTATACTGTTAGACCACAGCAACGCCAATCCTCCTCTATGACCAATAGCATCAACTAAAAACATGTTATAAAAACCTAATTGCACTTGCACAACCCCCATTCTTTGTTTGTCAACAAACGTCTCCATTAAAAATACCACTTTCAGCCGCTTAGAACGGATTAGATCTATTAAAACTCGAATTTCCATTGAGTTGCCAAGTCCCCGGCAATTCGGCAAATTATGCCCTAGAAACGTGTTCACCATGAATGGTGAACACAGGTCCAAACGGTGCCTTTTTTACGGGAAATTTTTTTTTTTTCGCTAATGTGGTGTTAACGGTGCGCATTTGGTCAGATTATGAATTTTCTGTTATGAGATTATGAATGTACTGTAAATTCATAATCTCATAACAGAAAATTCATAATCGCATAAAAGAAAAACAATTATTAAATTATGAATTTTCTGTAATGAGATTATGAATTTACATCTATGTAATTATGAATTTTCTGTAATTTTATAATCTCATAACAGAAAATTCATAATTGCATAAAAGAAAAACATTTATTAAATTATGAATTTTCTGTTATGAGATTATGAATTTATTGTAAATTCATAATCTCATAATAGAAAATTCATAATCTCATAACAGAAAATTCATAATTTCATAACTGCACATTCATAAATCCATGCAATTATGAATGTGCAGGCATGGATTTATGAATGTGCAGTTATTAAATTATGAATTTTCTTTTTATGAGATTGTGTTGAAGAAGCTTGCGCGAAGAGGAAGTGAAACCGCAAAATGTGAAAGTGAAGAAGAAAAGTCACACGGTTAATTAAGGAAAAAAAAAAAAAAAAAAAAAAGATAACGATGTACTTTTACCGTTGGGACCGTGTTCACCCTGGATGGTGAACACGATTCCATGGCATAACGATCCCCAGCAATTCCAAGTTAGAAGAATCATGAGCCTTTAGCCCCCTTTTTTACACACCCATCACACAATCCATTGCAGTCATATCCATGTTGTCCTTATTAGCAAAGCCTTCATCAACCCGTTTCCTTTTTGGTTCCACGACGACAACATCTGGAGCATCCTTACATGAGGCTTCATTAATTACAGCAAGCTACTTCCCTTTTCCACTACTCTCGCATGTATTCCACGTCGCTGTAGTGACCTTGACATCCATACCGGATGCCTTCCAATTTTGTCATCAGCATTAGATTCTGGTGCTATCCACCTCTGCCTAGCAGTGGGAGCACTCATTCTATTCCCTGCTCGTAGCCATGCACCATATGGTTTTTCAGTCTTGACATCGAATCCTTGGACGAGTTTAGGACAAAATCGATCTCCATGGCCAATAATACCACAGATGAAGCAAAAGGTTGGTAATCTTTCATAGCGAAAATCAATCACAACCCACGTCCCATTGTCCTTCTTTAGTTTCATCTGTTTCTTCAAAGGTCTCGTAACATCAATGCTCACTTGAACTCTGTAGTATGTTATCATCGAGCCATCAAAATTTATGTCATCGGTGAGAAGCAATTTCCCCAAGAAGTTTGCAATGGTCGAGACCACAACTGAAGATTGGAGACCGGTAGGCAATGAATGGATCTGAACCCAGAAATCTGCTTGGATTAAAGGAATGGTCTCTGGATCGTCGCCTGGCTGTAGCTTCTGCATGATCAACAGATTTTGTTCGTATGTCGAGTCCAAGGTCCATCATCAAGAATTCTGTTAATATCAATTTCATGGTAGAAACGAATCAAAAAGGTTGTGGTTGTAGTTGGTGCATCGTCACTCCCATTACCGGTTGCCAGACCGCAACCATAGTATCTTGGAAGAAAATGAACTTTACCGTTTTATTCGTAACAAGTCTGCCAACTACGTAGTAACTAGTTTCTCCATCAGAATCAGTGATTTGAATTTTCAGAAATTGCATGGACACATCTTCATCATCAACGTCAGAAAGTGTCAGATTTGCACACAGATGATGGTTTTCTGAATCCATCATGATAATCAGATCCGCGAAAAAACCCTGGACGCGTAGGGAAGAAGCACAAGTCGCGAAGGAAGCAAGAGAAAAACTTTAGATTTAGGAATTATTCATGCAAATCTAGTCTAACTCCCTCTAGTAGTACGTCCTAATCACTATCTCTTATTAGTTATAGAATAAACATCGTTACCTCACTGCTGGAAATCAGCGATTTTCTGACCATTTTTCCGACCACCTCAAAATATGGTCGCAACAAGTGATCTTTTTTCCTTTTTCCGGCAAGCGCTAGGGTCGTCGGAAAGTGGTTGGAAATTTCCGACCCTTTCCAAGGGTGGTCGGAAGTTTCGACCACCTTTAAATAGTGGCCGGAAATTTTTCAGTAGTTTAAATTTTTACAACTATTTCCGACCAGCTAGTAAGGGTGGTCAGAAATTCATCTTTTTTTATTTTATTTTTGTTGGTGTTGTGGTTCAATGGAATGATGACCACATGATTTTTATATTTTATCATCGATTATTTCACTCATACCTTTTTTTTTCGATTTCAACCGACCATGATGCAGATAGTTTACTTGTAGATACCATCTCACCACTCTTGCTATGAAAAATATGACTGTGCTGCCCTTTCCATGTAGATATGCATGAAATCATTTTCTAACTTCAACTCTTTAAAACTTTTATTTTTGTTAGGATTGTACAATCATAGTTCTATTGAATTTCATAATCCTACATAATGTATTATATATCATCGTGTATTGTACTGTGTTTTATTTTTATTACATAATACATAAGAAGTATTTTGATTTGTAAAGTAGCATTTTAGAATTGGAAACTAGTTTTTTTGGAAGTGGATATTAGAATTAGAATATTATGTGTAACTAAATTTGCTATTGAAATGTATAATCTTTGTAGTGATATTATATTGTTATGCGCAATTATTACTTGTTTTAAAATTGCTAAAGCAATGTATAATTTGTAAGAAAGTGCATATCAAATTAGTATTTTTTTAAAAAAAAAAATTATTCGGATTTTCCGGCCACCAAGTGGTCGGAAACATAAACACCCACAAGATGGTTGGTCAGGAATTTCTAACCACGTGGTGTTCGAAAATTCCGGACCAGCCATCTCTTGTGGTTGGACGTTTTTTCCGACCGCCTGCGAAGGTGGTCGGGATTGCAGATGAAACTGCCGGTGCATCATTTGCAGCAGGCGGAGAGTTGTTGTTTGAAGTGGTGGCCATAGGATCAAAAATGGCTAGGCTGATACCAAATTGAAGAAATAAGTTTTGTATTTGATTATTATTCACAGAAGAGATGATACAGTATTTATATCCATAGACTAGCACAATAAGAGGAAGATATCTAAAGAATAGCACCTAACCTGCATGAGAAACTAACTACCTAATAGTCGGTATTTCCGATCACTATTGCCGGTGATCGGAATAATCGACGGATGTTTTTTCGGATACCCATTTTGAACTGAAAAGTGATCGAAAAGGGTGTTTTTGACTAGATTTAGTGCGTTTCTGACCACTTTCTAGTGGTCGGAAATCCTGTGATTTCCAGCAGTGCCTTATCTTAAAGAAAAGAGAGAGAGAGAGAGATATTTTTTCTTAGAATAATGGAACCATAAACCTCCATTGTGGTCTTCTTAATGTCCGATCTGTTTTTTTTTTTTTTTGGGTGGATAAAAACCACATACAGAAGTGTTTTTCTGTTAACTATTTCATTGCTTAAAGTACAAAAATTGCAATTTCTTTTTAGTGTGATTTGTATAGGATGTGTAATACTTTTAGTTAAATGGGAAAATTATAATTTATGCCCCTTATAAATATACCAATTATCAATATATGTCATTCTTGAATTATTAATGCTGTAAATGTTGGCTCTCAATTTTCAAAACGTGACATATATTGCTCCTCCCTTAATAGGAAGCTAAGATGGAGAAACATTGTTGTCGGGTAATCACATTTACACCACTAATAATTCAGGAGATGAGCAATATATGTCACATTTAAAAATTGAGGGGCAACATATTTACACCACTAATAATTCATGGGTGACATTGATAATTGATATATTTGTGAGGGGTATAAATTACAATTTTCTCTAATTAAAAATGTAATATTTTTGAATCTACTAAAAATATTATATTTTTAACTAGAAACTAGAAAAAATTACATATCTCACACGGGGCAATCACACACAAGATTATTTATTCATTTCTTTTTAATGTTAGGAGTGTATTCTACAGTGGTAAAGGATAGGAATTAAAATGACTAGATTTACATAATTGGAGAACTAAAAACATATATATTTTTCCTTTAAATAATAAATGGAAGGGTATATATTATAATATATTCAAACATAGAAGTACAACATTATACTCCGTAATAAATATTATTAAATACCACAAATGGTCCAATCGTTATACCGTACACCAGGTTGCACATAGCAATGTGCGTCCCGTGTCTCCCAAAACGACGTCGTTTTGTTAAGTTGTTAAAAAAAATCTTTGTTTCGAATGCACATAAACTCATAACAGAATACACATAATCTAACATAATACATAATACACATAAACTCTGAACATAATACACATAAACTCATAACATAGGAGACCAACTCAACAACGGAGGGGCGAACCAAGCCGTGAACCTCCAGGCGACCATTCAGCAAGCAGTGACGGCGGCGCTAAATCAGGTGGCGGTGGGACTGCAAGGCCAAGTGCCCCCGCCGCGGCCCTAGGAAATAGGGGTAGAGACCCAAAGAACTGGACTGGCCAGACGACAACCGGGCCCTTCCCAATCTGCACCAGAACGATATATTGGGAAGGGATTAGGTGCATTTGTGGCTTCCCATGCGGTTGTGCGGGTGGACGCACGCTAAGCATTAATCTAACGCACTTAAAGTACACAACACACGCACATTAAGCATACGAACAAAACACCTTCAGTATACAACCTCACGCATGTTAAGCACAAGCCTCACGCATGTTAAGTACAAGTCTCACGCATGTTAAGCACAAAAACACACGCACCTTAAGTTTTAAAAACAACTCACATTAAGTACACACTCACACACATTAAGTACAAAACTCACGCACCTTAAGCACACGACTCACGCACATTAAGCACAAAACTCACGCATGTTAACCATACAACTCATGCACTTTAAAGTTTCAACAACAACTCACACAACAACTCACATTAAGTATACACTCACGCGCATTAATCACAAAACTCACGCACATTACGCACAAGACTCACGCACATTAAGTACAAAATTCACGCACATTAAACATTACACACTCACGCATATTAAGCACAAATCTCATACACATTAAGCACAAGACTCACGCACATTAAGTACAAAACTGGCGTACATTAATCACCCACACAACCGCACGAGAAACTTTTAAATGCACCTAAACCTGAACCTATATATATATATATATATATATATATATATATATATATATATATATATATATATATATATATATATATATATATATATATATGATACTGCTAATTATACGTAAGCACTATGAAATAACTCGAGACCGATTAAAGCAAGTAAATGTCTTTATTGATCACGGTAAAGGCCCTAAGTACAATCTACTTGGTTGCTCTGAGTACCGACTGAGTGCGGTCGGGATTCTCTAACAACAACCTATCGATCGTCCAAAAGTCCCTCACACTGTAGCTACTGTGGGTATTTATAGCCGTTATGCCGAGGACAGGATTCCAGCCGTTCGGCATGTCCTCCACGTAGCCACCACGTGTCATCCTCCCGGGTGCCCTGCCTGTCGATGTAGAGAGCCGCCACGTGTCCTTCGTCAGCTCTCTCGCCAAAGGGCTACCGCTCGGTGGTTGACATCGTCGTTCGGGCAACTCCCGGTCGGACCCCGACCGGGTTCTTCACAAGGAGCCCGACCTGTTACCTGCAAAGACAAAGAGAAAAGGACAAAGGCTTCTCGGTCGTGGTGAAGCTATGTCGGTCAGGATATTCCCTACCAAGAGCCCCCCAGCCCGGGCCTTTTTGATCGTCCGGGAAAAAATGGGCCGGGATGAAGAAGCCCAACCGTCGGCCACTAAACCGACCGGCCAGCTGTCATTCCCCTCCTCGCCACGTGTCGGCCACTGCCGGCCTCTGCGACTGCAACCGTCACCTCGGAGTCAGCGCTGGTCGTGTCACGCAAGTGGATGATTTTCCCGCCCAAACGCCCTCCTATAAATAGGCCCCTGAGGCCTTCATTTGAACTTTCCTCAATCTTTTGAAGCAATCGGTACCCTCAGAGAGTCCCGAGCATCAGTTCATCGAACCAGTCGAGCAAAGCCAAGCTTCAAGTTCTCTCCCTCGAGCAAAGTACCAGCAATCGGTAAGCTCTTGATCCCTCAGCTTTTTACTTTGTTTTTAGCTTTGCGTAGGAATAGGATAGGACTAACTTTGAGCTAACCTCCCGACCCTGTACTAACCCAGACCGACCTTTAGGTAGAAAACATGTCGGATTCGGATAGCCAGAACGCCTCGATCGCAGACTACAACGACGCAATCGAGCACAGCAGCGAGGAGGTGGACATCATGTCCTACTCCCCAGAGGTCGAACAACGACCACCGCCCATTCCCGACCGAGCCCCCGAGCCAGCAGGGTCATCAGGTTCGTCAGGGACCTCGGGGTCGAGCTCCAGTGGGTCGGGGAGCGAGGCAACGTCTACGAGCGGACGAAGCCTCCCGGACGAAGGCGTTAGGGAAACGCCTACGAGGGTAATAGGGGATTACCCTCGAGCCGAGCCTGAGGGCGGAGACCGGGCCGACGAAGCCGAAGCGGATGAAGAGGACCCGACCGGGCCGGTGCCACCGGGCGGGGACGGGTTTGAGTTCCTCAACAGCGAGAGCGTTGAAGGCCAGAAGAGCTTGCTGACAAAAGGAGAAGCAAGCAAAATTGCGGCAACTCTTGCTGGTCGGGTCGAGTTCGATACCAGCAGACAGCTCGGAAATATCATCGAGCGGCACCAAGGGAAATGGATCGGGCTGCATTACGATTCGCTAATGGCCCCGATCACATTCCCCTTTTCCAGCCTCCTTACAGCATTCTTGGGCTACTACCAAGTTATGCCCGGGCAGATTTGCCCGAACGCGCATCGGATTATCGCATGCTTTCCCCAGATCTGCAATCGGCACAACGTATCCTGTACGATGGAGCTCTTCAACTTTGTCTACCAAGTGAAGGTGCTAGCGGCCGCGTATGGGGGTGGATTTCTGATGATACAATCCCGAGCGGATAGATGCTCGATCGAAGGGCTGCCCGGGAACAACCGGGGGTGGAAGAACCGGATCTTCTCAGTGAAGTATGATCCGTGGATCCTCCCGGTCGAGAGGGTCTGGAGCCAGCGTTTCCGGAAACAAGTCATCCCAAGCGAGACCCAGGTCCTTATAGACGCCGTCTCTAAAATCTCGGGCGAAATCTACGAGTATCGAATCTTCAAGACGCCCGAGTCCCTCGAAGCGGCTGACTTGCCCGAGCCTGTATATAATATACCCGATAAATACAAGCCCGAGCCCCGGGGCGTCACGATCGCAAAGATGCCCGCCCGGGGCAAACGAAAGGGCAAAGGTGCGACGTTAGCCCTTTTCATCGATCTCAGAAGCCCGGCTGGGCCTTTAGCTCGACCTAACCTATTTTGTTTTGTTTTGCAGGAATGGCCGGTTTCGGAGATGAGGATGTCCCGGTGCGCCCGGTGGCCAAGATTTCCCTTGGCAAAAAGAAGGGCCAAGCCAAGCCGGCCGGGGAAAAGGAGATCCCGGTTGCCCGACCCATTGGGGCGTCGACCATCACCACGACCGAAGGCTTCGTGGTGGACGCCTCAGAGGTCCTGGTCTCCCGAGTGGCGGTCGGGAAGGGGAAAGAGAAGGTGGCAGAGAAGACCACCTCAGAGACCGGGGCCTTGAAGCGGCGCCGGGAACAACACAGCCCGACCCCGTCGGGCGGGGGCAGCAGAGGCGGATCTTCGATCCTTGCTCGGATCGGGAACGCCGGGTCGGCCAAGGAGGACTTCTCCAAGCTGACCCCGAGCCAGGTAGCCGAGAAGATCGGCTACGACTTGGCTGAGGTAAGCGTATTTTCCTTCTTCTGAATTTTGTCGAAGTACCGCTGTCCGGCTAACACGGTCGTTCATATATGCAGATCTCCCGAGCGGCCCAGTTTCTTCAACAACGGGCCCTTCAGGCCAACGAAGCTGAGGCCTTGAAGAAGGTCGCCAACCGGCGGCTACAGGAGATCCGGGATCTGGAGGCTCAGCTAAAGAAGGTCAAAGCTGAGCGGGACCTCTCCGAGCAGGTCGCCCAACAGGCGATCGGGGAGGCAGCCGAGCTCAAGGCTCGCTAGAACGACCCGGATAAGCTCGCCCAGCATCTTTTCCAAGACACCAAATCGGGCGCTCGCTTTCTCCAGTCCGTTCGAGGCACAGAGGTCGGGGAGAAGCTGATATGGACGTTTGGCCGGTGGGCTTACAAAACCGGTCAGCGGAAAATGCGTGATCAGACCAAGAAGATCATGGAGCAAGCCCTTGAAGGGGATGATCTTCAGTTGGTCTTGACCACCCTCCCCGACGAAGTAGCCGACCCGGGGCCAGCACCTTTTGATCCAAAGGATCGGGCCGTGGCGAATGGGGCTGAAGCCGGCCCGAGCGGGGAGGAAACGCCGAGGAAGGGCGATGCTGAGGCGAAGAAGTAGAGTAGTTTTTAATTCTGCTTCTTTTGTAAGTGACATCAATCGGGAGCCCGGTCCCGAATTTGTACCGGGCACCCCTTTAAATCAATGAAATTCATCTTTTGTTAAACTTGCGTCGCTCGTCCCTCTTTCTGTATCTTTATTTTTGTTCATGCATAGGCCGACCCTTAATGCTCGACCTCATGGCCTTTTGGCCCGGTCCTGCATTACTCGACCCGCTCGACGCTCGAGATTTCGACGTCCAACTGGCCAACCTGATCGGGTTTACCCGATCTTTTGTCCTTGACGAAATATCTCCAACTGGCCAAGCCTCTACGTCCGGGATATCTCCGAACAACGGACTTAAGTCAACGTCATATTGGCCAACCCGATCAGGTTTACCCGATCTTCAGGCCTTGACGAGATTTTGAAAAACAGGTAAGCCCCCGATAGCCGAGTTTTCCCGAGCGATGGGCCTACGGACACTAAGCCCCCGATAGCCGAGTTTTCCCGAGCGATGGGCCTACGGACACTAAGCCCCTGATAGCCGAGTTTTCCCGAGCGATGGGCCTACGGACACTCCCTTATCCCAGCCCCCACACTATTGTGCTCTCATGGCACGAGTGAGTGCAATAGTGGACAAGAGGTGAACTGATCGGGGAATTATGCTGTGTGCTCCTGGCTTCCCCGATCAGTGGCGTGACTCGCATGTCCGCCGATGTGGAGCGCATTTGACCGGACGATAGATTCGCACCGAAGGTAGAGAAAATAACCGACCGGGCCGCCGCATGCAAGCGGTCGAGCAATCACCGATCGTATATACATTAAAACCTTCCCGCTCGCAGGCGGTTAAACAAATATTTACAATCACAAAGCTTAATTACAACCGGCGACCGGGACCTACTCGCAGGACAAGCCCCCACTTCGTCAAAAGTTACAAAAAATAGGCTTAATGCCTAAACATAACGAGGTGCTCGGAATTCCAAGTCCCCTCGATTACTCGACCGGTTGTCGTCTCCAGTCGGTACGTGCCCAGCCGTATGACCGCGCTAATGATATACGGACCTTCCCAGTTTTGAGCTAGCTTTCCGCCCTCTAAAGGTTGACTGGCCTCCCTTCGTCGCAGAACATAATCTCCAACCTGAAAATAACGAGGGTTGACCCGAACGTCTTTAGAACTCTTAACACGCTTCTGGTATTCGGCCATACGCCGAGCAGCTAGCTCTCTTTTTTCTTCGACCGCATCGAGGTCTACGGCCATCGCATGCTCATTCTCCTCCGCATTGTAGGTTCTCTCTCGATCAGTCGGGATCCAAGCCTCGATCGGGAGTCGGGCTTCAGCTCCATAAACCAGGGCGAAAGGGGTCTCCAAAGTAGCTTCCCTCGGGGTTGTCCGATAAGTCCATAAGACATATGGCAACTCATCGGCCCAACTACGACCAGCCGAGTGTAACTTCTTTTTCAGACCTTCCAAAATCGTCCGGTTCGCGTTCTCCACTTGACCGTTTCCCTGCGGGTAAGCCACCGACGACCGAACGTGAGTTGTCCCGATCGTGGCCAAAAAGTTCTGGAAATACTGGCTTACGAATTGGCGGCCGTTGTCGCTGATGAGATGCACGGGCACACCAAAGCGGGAAATCACATTTCGCCAAAGAAAACGAGCACATTGCTGAGAGGTGATCGTGGCTAAGGGCTCGGCTTCTATCCACTTGGAGAAGTAATCAATGGCGACAATCACGAACCTTCTCCGACCAGAGAGCTGAGGGAAAGGGCCCAAGATGTCCACCCCCCACCTAGCGAAAGGAATGGCGGTCGTGACTGGCTGGTAGAAGGTTGCCGGTCGTCCAGGCATCCGGGCGAACAGTTGGCACGTCTCACATTCCCTAGCTAACTTTTCACAGTCTAGCTGGAGGGACGGCCAATAGTACCCGATCAGCATGATACGACGGGCCAGGGATCGGCCTCCTTGATGTGAGGAGCAAATTCCCGAGTGGAGTTCCTTCATGACTAATTCGGCCTCAAATGCGGTCAAGCAACGCATGAGAGGGCCTCCATACGATCGCCTGTAGAGACGGCCGTTCAAGACTTGGAACCTCGGGGCTCTCAGTCTGGCTTTTCGAGCACGCTGAGGGTCATCGGGAAGTTGACCGTGCTCGAGGAATTCCTTCAGATCAGTGATCCAATTGTCTTCTACCGGTTGGATTGGATTGACCGGTAGACGATGGATGCTGTGTCTCGGGATCACTAAAATCCGAGTTATCTTCGACATATGTTCCGGGGCGTCTTGAGCCAATTTAGATAAGATATCTGCATCGGCATTATCCAATCGGGGTATATGTCGGACGGTATACCCCCGGAACTGAGCAAGTTTCTCCATGGCAAGGTCTCGGTATAGCTGCAAACGCTCTCCGTTGACTTCATAATCCCCGAGAACTTGCCCGACCACGAGCGCGGAATCCGTTTGAGCCCGGATGTATTCAGCCCCCAAATCCCGAACACACTGTAAGCCATTAACAAAGGCTTCGTATTCGGCTTCATTATTGGTCGGGTGGAACTGATACATGAGGGCAAAATAAACCTTGAATCCTTCCGGGCTCGTGACCACCACCCCTCCTCCTGCTCCTTTCTTGCTACTCGACCCGTCAGTAGCCAACGACCACCACTCAGCCTCGGGATCCGCTACCTCGGGGGGTCGGGTATCCCGGGCGGTGCACTCAACCAAGAAATCAGCAAGGGCTTGACCTTTGATAGCTGGTCTTGGTCGGTATTCGATCGCGTATTGTGTCAGCATTAACGCCCACTTGACTAAGCGGCCGGATGATGAAGCGGTTCGGAGGACTGGCCCGATCGGCTGATCGGTCAACACGCGAATTGCTCGACCTTGGAAGTAGGGAGCCAACTTCTTCGCGGCAATGTATAAGGCGTAGACGACCTTCTCTAGCCGGGAGTACCGGAGCTCGGGACCATGTAGCGCGTGGCTTACATAGTACACCGGTCGCTGGACCCCTTCCGGATCGGTTCGGCACAACACTGCGCTTACTGCGCGATCGGACACGGCGAGATACACGTCTAGCTCTTCTCCGAGCTCAGGCTTTGAGAGTACGATCGGTGACATGAGATACTCCTTCAGCTCGTCAAAAGCCGCTCGGCACTCTTCGTCCCAGACGAATCCATTAACTTTTCGCAGTACCTTGAAGAAAGGTAGAGCGCGCTCGGCCAACTTGGAGAGGAACCGGCTGAGGGCTGCCAACCGGCCGGTCAGTTGCTGGACTTCCCGAACGGTGGAAGGTGCATCCAGAATCGCTTTTACTTTGGCCGGGTTGGGCTCGATTCCTCTCTTGGTCATCATATAGCCGAGGAACTTGCCGGTCTGAACCGCGAATGTGCATTTGGTCGGGTTCAGCCGCAACTGGTACTTCCTCATGATCTGGAAGCACTCCCGGAGGTCCCGAGTGTGGTCGGATCGGTCCCGACTCTTGACCAGCATGTCATCGATGTAGGCTTCCATCGTTCGGCCTAATAGATCGGCAAAGAGCATATTGACCATCCTCTGGTAGGTCGCTCCTGCGTTCCGGAGGCCGAACGGCATCACTCGGTAGCAATACAGCCCGTCTGGGGTCACGAAGGCTGTCTTGCTCTCGTCTTCATGGTGCATCATGATCTGATGGTACCCCTTGAAGGCATCCATGAAGCTCATTAATTCGGCCCCGGCCGTCTCGTCGACCATCTGGTGAATGCTCGGTAGAGGATACGGGTCGAGCGGACAGGCCTTGTTGAGGTCCGTAAAATCGATGCACATCCTCCATGCTGGGGGCTTAGGAACAAGAACGATATTTGCCACCAACTCGGGATAGACCACCGGACGGATGTGCTCGATCGCCGCCATCTTTTTGACTTCTTCTCTGACAAATTCGCGGCGATCGGAGGAAAGGTGTCGTGTTTTCTGCACGACCGGCTTGGCTGAGGGATCGACGGCCAATTTGTGACAGATGACCGATCGATCAATCCCCGGCATGCCTTCGGGCCCCCACGCAAAGATATCAGCATACTCCCGGAGTATGGCCAAAACTTCCGCTCGAAGCTCGGGGGTGAGGGCTCGGCCAATCTTGATCTTCCTATCCGGGCGGTCCTCGGATAGGGGAACTTCTTCTATTTCTTCGGAAGGCTCAGGCTGCTCCCTCCGTTCCTTAGCCTCCTCTTTGGCTATGGTGTTCACCCGGGAAGACGGACCGGAGTCACGTCTATTGACCGCTCGGGTGTAACACTTCCGGGCGGATTGGACATCGCCACGGACCACGCCGACCCCATTAGGGGTGGGGAATTTCATGCACAGGTGAGGCATAGAAATTATCCCACCGATCTTCATAATGGCGGGTCGGCCCAAGATTATGTTGTGGACGCAATGGAGGTTGACCACAACAAATTCCAGCTCCGTTTTGATCGATTTTGGAGGTGCGCCAATCTCGACCGGGAGCGCTATTTTTCCCTCGGGGTAAATAAGAGCCCCGGTAAATACTGACAGTGGTACACCGACCGGAGTCAGCTCCTTCCTGTCGAGGCCAAGCTTCTCAAAGACGTCCAAGTATAGGACGTTCACACTGCTGCCCGTATCAACCATAACCCTCTGGACGTCTGTCCCCTTAACGTCAATCGTGACCACGAGCGCCTCCATGCCGTGGTCACTGCTGCTAGGTTGGTCTTCGAGGGTGAAGGTTATGGGCTCCATCTTCTGCCTCTTCCCGGTCTCCCGGGAATCCACTATAGCGACCGGGCAATTAGTCCACGGTCGGGAAGCATCTTCCAGTCCACCAAAAATGACATGGATGGTAGGCTTTCCGGACGGGCGGCTACCAGACGGAGGGTCAGGGTCCCGTCGATCACCATGACGATCGTCCCTCCGATCGTCTCTTCGGTCCTGCCCTGGTCGATCGGAGCGGTGATGAGAACGCCTGTGATCTCTCCGATCGGTATTCCTCTTATTGTCTTCTCTCTTCCCCACGCACTTGTCCAATTTTCCCATGTTAAGCAGATCTTCCAACAATTGGCGTAAGTGGGTACACTCCTCGGTGTCATGCCCGGCGCATCGATGGTAAGCACAGTGCTTACTTTTGTCAGGGCCGTCTCGATCGGGATGGGGGAGTTTGATGAGATTGCAGGACTGGGCGTACTGCATGGCCTCCGCTGCGGATCGATTCAAGGCCGTAAACTCGCCAGGCCTGGTGCGGGATCGGGGGTTGTCATCTCCCGACCGATGTTCCGCCCGGCCGGCCGGTTTACGGGACGAGGAGCCGACCTCCTGCAAGCGCTTTACGGCGTTCGCCTCGCCGGCGTTGGCATAGTCTGTGACCCTCCGAAGGGCCTCCTCGTAACTGGTCGGGGGGTGTAGGATGAAGTCTTGATACAAATGTCCCGCCCGGAGAGATATGTGAAGCATATGGGTGGCGGTCGCATCGTCCATGGGCTCGACCTCCCCGACCGCTGCTTTCCATTTGATGAGGAAATCGGTCAAGCTTTCCCCTTCTAGCTGCTTGGCCTTCTCAAGATACATGTAGGACTTTCTCACCACTTTGGAAGTGATGAACTTTCTTACAAATTTGATCGCCAGGGTCTCAAATTTATCGATCGACCCCGGTTGCAGGGTTCGGAACCACTCGGCTGCCCGACCGGTGAGGGTCGAGTAGAAGGCCCTGCACATCACGGCGTCCGAAACGCCCTTCAGCATCATGTTGCTGAAAAAATCATTCACGTGGGCCTCAGGATCTGCCCGGCCGTCATAACTCTTCTCTCCAGAGACCTTTAAGTCAAGCGGGTAAGGCTGGGCCATTACCGCTGCTGTGAAAGGCGTCTGGTGCAGGGTCGATTGGTTGACCGGGGGTGTCGCAGGGTACGCATTCCTGAGCTGCGCAACTTCCGCCTGGAGGTTATAGAGCAATCCTCGGGTTTCGCTGAGCTCGGCGGTTTGGACGGCTTGGGCTGTTTCCCGAGCGTGTCGCCGTCGGTGCGATCTCGACCCGCTATGCCCAGATGAAGCCTCCTGACTAGCCTCCTGCATGTGCACGTCTTCCGGTTGGCGATTCGGATCTTGGGGTCCCAATCTTTGCCGCATTTCCGGTCGAAGACGGTCGAAAGCTACCGCTCGGGCAACTTCTTCAGGTTCCTCCGCTTGGGCGGGAACCTCTTCTGCTTACTGGGCCTGCCGTGGTGCCTCCATTGCAACAGCACCCCCCGGCCCCAACCGCGAACGAGCCGAGCGTCGAGCCCGGGAGATGGGCTGATGCTGCGGCTCTACCTGAGCGGCCGGGTATACTGGAGGGGCAGCGGCTGGAGCCGTGTACGCAGGCGTGAACGGTGGGTAACCAACCGGAGGAGTGTAGTACATCGGTTGGCCTGGCCAATACCCATACGGTTGAGGTGGGACCGGGTACGGATACTGACCGGGATACATCATTGGTTGCGGGTATTGCTGACCGAGCGTCTGAAATCCCGGTTGTATGTAGTTCACCGGGTGTTGGGCGACCGGGTATGTGTTTGATGGATGCGGGGGCGAGAGGTTGAGGTTCAGATCGACCGTCTGACCTTGCTGTTGGGTAGCGTGATGGTCAGATGAGCTCGCCGCATCGGCTTGGTCGTCGGCGAAGTTGTTGTATGCCCACGGATACATTGTTTCCGAGAGACCGGGTGCTCGTCAAGACGTAGCTTTGTTGCACCGGTCCCCACAGACGACGCCAAAATGATACTGCTAATTATACGTAAGCACTATGAAATAACTCGAGACCGATTAAAGCAAGTAAATGTCTTTATTGATCACGGTAAAGGCCCTAAGTACAATCTACTTGGTTGCTCTGAGTACCGACTGAGTGCGGTCGGGATTCTCTAACAACAACCTATCGATCGTCCAAAAGTCCCTCACACTGTAGCTACTGTGGGTATTTATAGCCGTTATGCCGGGGACAGGATTCCAGCCGTTCGGCATGTCCTCCACGTAGCCACCACGTGTCATCCTCCCGGGTGCCCTGCCTGTCGATGTAGAGAGCCGCCACGTGTCCTTCGTCAGCTCTCTCGCCAAAGGGCTACCGCTCGGTGGTTGACATCGTCGTTCAGGCAACTCCCAGTCGGACCCCGACCGGGTTCTTCACAAGGAGCCCGACCTGTTACCTGCAAAGACAAAGAGAAAAGGACAAAGGCTTCTCGGTCGTGGTGAAGCTATGTCGGTCGGGATATTCCCTACCAATATATATATATATATATATATATATATATATATATATATATATATATATATATATATATATATATATATATATATATATATATATATATATATATATATATATATATATATATATATATTATATATATATATATATATACAGACTACTTTTTCACGCGCATTGCGCGATTGGGATAATGCCCAATGTTTATATTTTTATATAAATACTTTAAAGTATATTAATGCAAGATTATATTAGAGTTGGTCATGCATAGATAATCAAATGTTGAATTTGCTTATTTCAATAGATAATTCTAAGTTTACGAATGTAAGATAATGCATTATGATTGATTATAATTGTCACTAAAATAATTGATAGTAATTTTCTAAATATGTAGTCTAAAAATAATAGTCTAAATAATGCTAATCTAAAAATAATAGTGTAAATAAAATCTACATTTGGTTTAAATTTCTCTAAGTCTTCTTAATTCTCTTGAGGGAAGCATTGTCATTCTCTTCATCTTCATCTTCATCTTCATCTTCAGTACATATCCTCTTCTTTTGTATTGGTAGTGCGCCATGTTCAATCGTGTTAGTTGTGATATCATAGTGGGAAGCATCATGCAATTAGATTACAGTGTAGGAAGAAGTGGATCTGCCTTGTTGTGTATATGCTTGGGATCTTAGTTGTACAACGAACTCTTGATCTTGTAGGCGCTTGTTGATATTTGGCAGTAGTGATACTTTTTTTCCCTACATGTTTCATTCGTTGTGAGATGTGTGCCATATGTTCTCATGTGACAGAATTAACAAAATATTAATATATTTGTAGAAGGTTCATGAATAGTACCTCTTGTTCTAGTTGCATAACTTGTTTACTTGAATGTAACAACAATGACTCTGCAAGTAGACCGAATACTAATGCCGCAATGTGCTCAGTTTCATCAATAATTTCCACATCCATTTTACACTTGTGCATTTTGTAGTTCATATTTTTGGTGTAGTACTTAATCTTTTGTATGTGTGTATTTTTTGTTAAATTGATTTGTTGAATTGATACTAACCTTGGAGTACCCACCGCTCTCTTTTCACCACAATGCATACAGTTAAATTGCTGGTCACTTTGTGCATAAACTTTTTTTAAACAATGGCTACATCCTATATACCAAGTGTTGTTGTTGTCAAAGGTTAATGCTGATTTTGCCCTTGATCCAAGCAGGTTGAGACTATAAAATGAAAGTGATTGTTAATTTATATTAGTTTAAATATATTTAAAGAATGCTCAATAAGTATTTTACTTACAGGATTAATGAATGGTGGAACGATCGCTATTTTTTTAATTTCTTCTCTTTCTGGATTTAAAAGATTGATTGCAGCATTATTGTAGTCTCGGCATCTTTTCAATGCGTCCATAGTATATTCTCTAAAACCATTTGGATTCATCTAGGCCACAGTAAATTCTTTGCTCTCCACACATTTGAACAAATCATAAGGGTGCTCACATGTTAGTTATGTGTTCAGAAGGTGTTAATTGACTTCAAATGCAAAATCTCAACAAGCACAAAATTTATATACACGTATTCAAACTAAAAGAATATTATATTAACTGATAAGCAAGATTAGATGATATACACGACTAAATTCCATCTGAATGATTAAAATGATGAACAAAAGGAGGCCTCAGGCTAAAAAAAACCCCAGCAAATTCAAATGTAAAACACAAAACATACAGAGTAATGCAAAGTAAATGTTTCTTTCTTCATCAATAACATTAAACAAATGTGCTAAACCAATAAATCTAAGTTCTCTACCTAAAATGTCAAAAGCAAACTATCAATATAAACTATCCCCATGTCATCATGTCTAAATCTATCAACTGTTGCCTTAATTGACATACAATATAATCCCTGATAAAAATGTTTAGAATTATATATAGCCACATAGTTATCAGATTTGAGCTTGTTTATCATCAGATTCTGCATATGCAATCATCACCCATGTCCACTAAAATTACAATAAATAAAATAAAATAAAATAAACAGAAAAAAGTATATAATATAAGTATATTAATTCTTTTTGTGAAAGAGAAGAAAAAAAGGCATTTCTTTGTCAGTTAGTGATTGACTACTAATTTGCTATATATGACTGTATTTTAAGCTCAATGTTCTGCACCTGTAAAACTGTTATGGTTAAAATACTAACTCGAATTAACTCTTATTCCAAAAATAAGAGTGAAAGAGAAGTAAAAAAGGCAATTCTTTGTCAATTAGTGATTGAAAACTCATTTGATGTAATAACTGTATTTTAAGCTTGATGTTCTGCACTTGTAACATTGTTGTGCAAATACTAATTCGAATGAACTAAAATCCAAACTTGACAGGCTAATACTGAAACTGTCTTTTATTTGCTCTTGTTTGTTATCATTTCAGTGAAGTTGAATTAAGACACACACATTTATGTATTACTCCATAGTAAATGCATGGTATTTTTAAATGACAGAAAAAATAGCATATTGATCAGCTTCCTTTCAACTTTTGCTTAATCTGCTTTGACAGTTCAAGAGCCTCTTCTGTTGGCAACATCAATGGATAACACATAAAGAAAGAAGTAAGCAGACTGTACAAAAAAGATAGAGAACAAAAGAGTGACTGTGGGAGAGAGTCCTTACACTGAGTTCAACGCGATGATCTGTTTCAGTTGCTTGCTTTAGTTTGACAGATTTATCTTTCACGAACTTAAACCCTAACAAAATTGGGGATTGAATTACAATGCAAATCATCCAAAAGTAATCCACAATGTTAAAATAAGCCATATCAAACCAGAAGATTTGCTTGGATAAATTTTTGCCTAGACACCCAGGAGCATGGGGCGGGACAGATTTTTCTGGAGGGTGTGTTCGGAGGACACCCCTAAAATGTCAAAATACATCATCGAATGGATTCAGGCCCGGCCCTGGGCAAGGGCAGGCTGGGCCCTTGCCCAGGGCCCACGCTTGGAAGGGGGCCCCCATCCCACCCCACTATGTTTTATTTATACTATAGTGTTATTGTATAGGTATTTAATATACATTAGAATTACTAAATGGGTTATTTAGCCTAATTGGTAAGCTGCCATGTTTATTTCTAAAAGGTCGTGGGGTCAAGCCTTTATGCGTACAATTTCATTCTTTACTTTGTAGAACTACTATTAGAACCCATATACAATTTCATTCTTTACTTTGTAGAACTACTATTAGAACCCATATACGTACATTAAATTTATGTATATACAATTTCATTCTTTACTTTGTAGAACTACTATTAGAACCTTGTAGAACTACTATTAGAACCCATATACAATTTCATTCTTTACTTTGTAGAACTACTATTAGAACCCATATACGTACATTAAATTTATGTATATACAATTTCATTCTTTACTTTGTAGAACTACTATTAGAACCCATATACGTACATTAAATTTATGTAGTATTAAATTAAATTGTAACTTATGAAATTTATTTCTATTTTTAATTTGTATTTTTTATTAAATTTGTAACTTTGTAATTTTTTTTTACCTTTCTATAATAATAATGAGATTTATAATATAGATTGATTTGTGATTTATATCAAATTTGGAATCAATTTCTATTCGAGTAATTTACAATTTATATTTAGAATACATGTTATTTTGTGAACTTTATAATGAATAATGTACATGTAATATATTTTGTGATTTAGTTATGAAAAATATTTGAAAAGATAATTTACGTTTTTATGAATTATCTAGTTAATGTAGTTTAGAAGTTCTACTGTGTGTTATTGTATTTAAATTAATCTAGAAAAAATTTAAAATTAATCTAACTAAAACAAAAAGTATTTATAAATATAATACAATATAGAAGATATGTGATTTATAATGTGTTTTATATTTGAACTATTTTATCAAATTAATTATGTTTCATATTTTATTATGAATATCTTTTATCGCACTTAAAGTGTTCTGATTTATTTTTCTCAATAATTAAGATTTCATGCTCTGCTCTTGTTTATAAATTTGTTTTATAAATTTTTAATAATAATTACTTTTTTTTTATAATAATCATAATGTGATTGCGTATAAGCTTATTTGGTATCAAATTGTTTATTCGTTTTTATAAGCTATAATTGTTTATTTATGAAGTCACTGATGCAGGTATTGATAATTTTGAATTTAGGAAAACATATAGAATTGTTTTCCTATGTATGTAAAATAGTTAAGCACTTTTTAATCTTATTTCAAGTTATTTGACATTAGTATTTTCATGGTCGGATTTTGGGGCATGCAAGATGAGCAACAACACAAGGCCTCAATTTTTAGAGGGCCTAATATTTTCACCGTTCATACATATTTGACATAAAAATCATATATTTTACAGTATAAATTGAGATTTTTGCATTCAACTGAGTGTTACACCGTTCGTACTTATTTGAAATAAAAATCTTATATTTTACAATATTGGTTTTAAAGGTTGCTCTTATACTTTTGATAGGGCTTCATTTATTTATAAGAACGGGGCCACAAATTTATTTTTTTTAAATGCCTATTTTGTGACCCGTCCTTATTTAATAAAAAATTTAGTTATAAAAATGTATATTAATTTCATGTAGCTAGGGCCCATTTTTGTTGCTACGCCCCGGGCCTATAAAATGATAGGACCGGCCCTGGGGTGGAGGTGTAGAAATCAAACTTTGACGATTCACAAATATAATATTTTTTTTAAGTATTATTGACTGTGTCACAAAAATAATATAGTTATTTTATAAATTATTAATCAACCTATTTATCCAATTAAAAATTAAAATTAAGATCGATTTTATACAACAATTATTGCATTTATTTTTACGCTCAACGCACATTATTAACAATTTAATTTTTTATAATGTTTAGTTTTCAATTGGTGTATAAAATTGTTATCTCCATTGCTTTAGAGAGGGAGAGTTGAGGAGTGAGGCGTGTAGATTCTATGAAAATAACATTTTCAAAACATTTACGAAAAAATGTCACGTAAATAAAAAATTTCATGTCATCACTTTTTTTTTTTTTTTTTAACTAGCTTGTGTGATACTTGTAAAAGGATTTGGTTGTATAGTTTTATTGAGTTGAAATATTTAATCGAATCTTTTTAAAGTTTGACGGGTTAGTTGTTTTTTCAATAATAGTTAAAGGGTCTATTTGACAAATTTCACTTAAAGGAATTATTAATTAATTACAAAAAATTATGTTTAAAATGATATCTTAACTATAATAAAGCTATATGGTTTGGGAAGTAATTAATGTTACAATTAATGCCACAATATCCTTTATTATAATAAAAAAAAAAAAAAAAGCACAACATTTGAAAAATAAAATAGCAACATATATTATATAAGCATATAAAAAATGTACTTTTGAAAAATAAAATAGCTATATATTATATAATCATATAAAAATGTGTTTAATTAGAGTTTAAATTTACTCATACAAAATTTGAAATTTGTTTTCCAAATGTAATTATCTTAGTTATTATTCGTATTGTGAAAATTATAATAAAGATGAAATACAATTAAGAATAAATCAATGTAATTATGTAAATTCTCTCTATAAGTTTATTTAAATATGCACATAATTAGATATTATATTAACCATACAAAATTTTAAATTTAATTGTAATTTTGTATACTATAAAAATAATAAATAATTTACCAATAGAAGCTCAAAAATATTATTATATTAAAAAATTTAAAATATTTTAGTTTTTCTATTTTTTATTTATATTTATAATAACATAATTTTTTCCCGTGCATCGCGCGGGTGAATTACTAGTAGCATAATAAAATGGGAAATCAAGTAAAAAAAGAGTTTTTTTTTTTTTGACTAAAAAATAGGATCAATATATAGAGCGTGAATAAAACAGGTATTGTTAAATAATATACCATATCAAAGATATCACTTTGTTAATAAAAAAATTAGAATGACATTACAATAATTTTCAATTTAGGATATAAATATATATGTATTATAAACAATGTTGCAAAACACGTTAGGCGCCCCCTAGGCGGCAAGGGGGCGCCTAGCGCCTAGGCGCCGATTTTTTTTATTTTTATTTTTAATTTTTTTTAATTAAAAATTAAAAATTTTTAAAATTTAGTAATAAAACATAAGGTTTCCATAGTTATTTCTTAGAAACTATTTACGAAAGTGGTTGTAAAAGTGTTCAAAAGATTGTTTAAACCATCTAAATACATAAAAAAACTAAAATTAAGAGCTAAAGCAGCATTTTTTTTGAGAAATTAGTGGACCAAACCGCCTTTGGCTGTTTGCGATGGATAGATCTCGAAAAAATACGCAATTTAAAAAAAAAATTGTCCAAAACGGACAACCGAGTCAAAAGTTATGACTTCCCGAACTTTGCACAATTTAAAATGCAAAAAAAAAAAAAAAAAAAAAAAAAAAAAATTACAAAGCGCCAGTTCGATGCCGGTTCAGCCGGCCGCCTAGACCGCCTAGCCGGCCGGCCGCGGAGGAGGCCGATTCCGGCCTTCTTCACGGCGGCGGTCGGGCGCCTAGGCGCGATTTTTGCAACCTTGATTATAAATTTGACAAACATTTATTATTACTATTATTTGAACATCAACTTTGTTTGGCAAGTCTAGTTGAAAAGTTAGCAGCTAATAAGCTAACTAATTGAAATTAAATCTAAGTATTTGGTAAAATTAATTGTTGAATTAGTTGATAATAAGTGTAAAAAGACATAAAAAGGATAAACTAAAATAGTAGGATTTTGATTAATAAAAGGTAGATTGTGTCATTTTTGTAAATTCATAAAAATACAAAAAAAAAAAAAAAATTAAAAAGTCAGAATCTTATATTTTAAAACGTTACTTGATATAATGTTTCAAAATAAATTATTATTTTGAGCTCTCTAGTCTCTATATTTACCAAACAAAACTTATAACTTATTTATAGTTTAAATAAGTTATAAACTCTAAAATAATCTCTATCCTATGCCCATCATCAACTCAAAAGCTTCTCATTAGGTATGGTTTTGTCTAGTGTGTGAGAACGAGACAAATTAATAATATTATATTTGTTGGGTACAAAGTATAATTAAATTATATCATTGAAGACACGTCAATTTTATCGTGATCTCTTTAAAATAATATATATTGATTGTCTTTTTCTCTCATTTTTAACAGTTAAACTTCATTAAATAATTAATTTTGAAGTTAATTACATTTTTTACCATATCTAAAAACATAATAAGCTTCAATCCAGGTTATACCCCTGGTTTATGTCCATTTTTCTGTTAAATTCTTTTGTACTTTATGCTATAAAAGTTGTACTACATAATTTTTTGGACAAAAATATCCCTGCAGTTATAACTTCTGTTATCTTTCTACATTATTATTACCATGTACATGCATACATAATATTATTTCTTACATCCTTCCATGATAAGTTTGAATTCATTTAGGTTTTAATTAAAATGTTAACATAGTTATATTTAATAATTTATCATTTCTATAATTTTTACCTCAAAAATATTAATATGAATCATACAATTATATATGTACACACCCACACACACACAATATATATACACACACACAATTATTTGTTAAAAAAATTAATATAACTAAGGTTTTAATATTTAGTTTTAATATTGGGCATATATTTTTTGTGCATCGCGCATATAAAATACTAGTATATTTATAAGTGTCGGTCCGAAGACCAACCCTAGACAAGTTTTTCCAGAACCGGCACACAGAGACCCCATATTTTAAAAATAAAAATAAAAATATGTAGTATATATATATATATATATATATATATATATATATATATATATATATATATCAGCACTTCAGCAGCTACCGCTTCGAACAATTCAACAAACCTACCCGAAATTCCTATACTCTAATTTAACGTTAGTGGCTGACATCAGAGACACAAACTGACAGAAGAGACTAAAGAGACTTACAACAATTTCAATTGGAAAATACTTGGTGCACTCCCTTTTTATACTCTCAACGTATACTACTTCTCATATGTTCTTGATGTAGACACTTTTCTGTAAACTCATATGTTGAAAATAACCAATCGCGATTTGCCACCTCAAGTAGTATAAATGAGGGAGTAAAATTTAAGAGTTCCGAGAGTAGAACTCATTTCAATTTGCCTAGGTAATTGAATTAATTTAATTATTTAAATATTTAATTTGACTTATTTGCATTATTAGGCTGCTGTAGTGCTAGAATCTAGATTAGGTAAATTAAATTGTATATTCTCAAATCTCAATATTTTTAATTCTTTTCTGTTTGTATTCTTTAATTATGTAGTAATTTAAATATTCATTTTGATTGTTTATTTGTATTCTTTGCTGTTTGACTTTTTTAGGCCGTGCAATTTAATAAATTGACACAAAGACGACTGACTCAGTTTGTGTGCTATTAATTCTTTAATACTTTTTTTTTTTATCATACAAACTTTCAAGTTCTTCAATTTTCTTGACAGGTAATTAAAATTACGTATTTTTTCATAATTGTTGTTTATTGTTTTATTTACATGACTTTTTTTTTTTGAAAAATCAATGTGGTTATATTTATAAGTAATTCAAAATTGAGTCAGGTGGAATAGCATCCCAGTACATAGTCGTAATGTGATTAAAAGCCTCAGCAGCTAACATATGTGCTAAATAATTTTGCGATCTAGGAATATAAATTACTGAGCAATAACCAGGACTATGTGGTCTAATGGTACCCGGGTTGGACTTCCATTTGGAAGGTTGTAAGTTCGAGCCTCAGTGGAGGCGTTATTAGCTCTTTGTGTTTCAGTAGGTTGAGAAAGTATATGAACAGATACTACAATGTAAAAAGTAAACAGGCAGTCTGTGTACAACTCAATTGCCGATTCGCCACGTGCCCTGAGCCATGATAAAACTTCCTTGCACGCAAGAACCTCGGCCATAAGCGGTGAGGCCTGATCCATGATAAAACACAGTTTTGTAGTGGTGCGGCGTTGTTGCGGTCATGAACTGGGGCCGAAATCCAGCGTCTGAGCCTCGGCCATAAGCGGTGAGAAACAGTTTTGTAGTGGTGCGGCGTACGCTGAGATATACCGCACTGCGCCAATTGTTGCGGTCATGAATTGGGGCCGAAATCCAACGTCTACAAAACAACGGACTGGCTCCGTTACCGCCATTCCAGTAGCAGCGACGTTGGGGGATAGTGGCGACATCAGGTGTGTTTCGGCAGGGGGGCCTGATTGCTGCACCGGCAGTGATTCGCCACGTGCCCTGAGCCATGATAAAACTTTCTTGCACGCAAGAGCCTCGGCCATAAGCGGTGAGAAACAGTTTTGTAGTGGTGCGGCGTACGCTGAGATATACCGCACTGCGCCAATTGTTGCGGTCATGAACTGGGGCCGAAATCCAGTGTCTACAAAACAACGGACTGGCTCCGTTACCGCCATTCTAGTAGCAGCGACGTTGGGGGATAGTGGCGACATCAGGTGTGTTTCGGCAGGGGGGCCTGATTGCTGCACCGGCAGTGACGGCATTAAGGTAGCAGTGGCATAGTTGGTCGGCTGTGAGGGGGTAGTCAAAGAGTTGGTCGGCTGTGAGGGGGTAGTCAAATGCACCTGCTGCCACGCATGCACGGACACTATGGCCGTCGCAATAATTTACATGACTTAATACTTCTGATTTCAGAATAATATATTCAATTAGAGAAGCAATTAGATATCAAGTCAGTGATATTCAAGAAACCCGCACGAATTTAGCTCAATGGTTTAGTGGGCAGTATTTGGGGTAAGAGACTATTGGCCCTGCTTACTACCCATTGAGTCACCGTGATTTACATCCTCCCACATGCTCTGCCGGGTTGGGGATTCAGCCTTTTGGGGTAGTGATTCTAAAATTCAAAGTGAGGCAAGATCTTTAGTTACAAATAAGCTTAGTAACTTTGAATTTTTGCTAGCCACAATCATTTGGTTTGAAATCTTATATGCGGTTAATTTAGTAAGCAAGCAATTACAAACAAAAGATATGCTTCTTGATGTTGCTATTAATCAAATTAAAGGGTTAGTTTCTTTCTTCAAGAATTATAGAGAAAATGGTTTTTCTACTGCCATGGATATTGCAAAAGAAATTGCCATTGAATTAGAAATTGAGCCAGTTTTTCTCAAAAGCGAAAAATTTGTAGAAAAAGACAATTTGATGAGAGTGCTGATGACACATTATTATCACCAGAAGAATCTTTTAGGGTTCATTATTTTTTTTATACGTTGTAGATAAAGCTATTATTTAATTGACCCAGAGGTTTGAGCAATATGAAGTATATGAATGAACTTTTGGTTTTTGTTTAGTTCTCACAAGTTACAATCGATGACTGATATAGATTTGAAGTCTTGTTGCATTTGTTTAGAAGGAGCTCTTAAGATAAATGATTAGTGTGGTGAGATTGATGGAAATGAATTGTATATTGAGCTAAAATTGCTTAGAGAGATTTTATCGAAAGAAAATATAGGAGCAGTGAGTATATTGAATTCATTGAAACAAATGGGTTGTTTTCCAAATGGTACTATTGCATATCGAATATTATTGACTATCCCAATTACTGTTGCCTCTGCAGAAAGGAGTTTTTCAAAGTTGAAATTGTTGAAATCTTACTTACGATATGATCAAGTATGTTGCAAGAAAGACTCAATGGATTAGCTTTAATCTCTATTGAAAATGAGATTTTGGAAGAAGTTGATATCAAAAGTTTGATAGATGATTTTGCGTCTAAGTGTGCGCGGTGCATGTCACTTTTTAAATGAAATTTTAGATGTATTTTTTATACAATATTTATGTTTTGAATTTTTGACATAACTTTTTGTACAACTATTATTTATATATAAAAATTACTTTGAAGAAAGTGGGCCCAAATTAAGATATTGCACAGGACCCCACTTTTTATTTGAACGGCCCTGAATGGATTCGTGAAGTACGTTGGTATTAATTTCCAGATACACAGTTTTCATGGTTCAATACCGTATGAACCTTCAAGAATGTGAGCAAGTTTGCCTCAACAATTGCTCTTGTACGGATTACTCAAGTTTAGATATAAGCAATGGACAAAATTGGGGATTATATTACAATGCAAATCATCCAAAAGAAATCCACAATGTTAAAATAAGCCAAATCAAACCAGAAGAATAAGAGAAAAAAAAATCAAACAAATAAAACAAAAATAGGCGATGACTTGTGATAGCACTCACAATTTCTCGCGCAGCTCGGTTTGGATGTTGGCTAGGGTCGCGCGAATACACAATAGCAGCAGCTTGAGGGGAATTTCTTCAGCATCTTTGCGCTTTTGATTTTTCTGAACGATGACCGATGAGGGCTAAATTTCGAGCGGTTTGGCGTAAGAAGATATACTGGCGAGGTTTTGCGTAAGATTTTTGCGTAACAAGGTATACTTAACGGTGAACTAACGGTGAATCATAAACTTTTAACGGATGAAGTATCGGTGTGTGGGTATTTAAGGAAATCTCAGTGAAAATTTTTAATCTGATCAATCTGAGCCATTCATTTGATTAAAATCTGTGACCGCGATTTTTTCTACCCATTATAGGTCTGACTCTCTTGGACTCTTATTAGTATACTAGTTTTGTACGCACATTGCGCGATTGAGATAATGCCCAATGTTATTTTTAAATAAATACTTTAAAGTATATCAAGGCAAGATTATATTAGAATTGTTCATGCATAGATAATTGAATGTTGAATTTGGGTATTTAAATAGGTAATTCTAAGTTTACTGCAAGATAATATAGTCAAGATTGATTATAATTGTCAATAAAATAATTGTATAGGTATGGTCGAAACCAAATACGAGACATTGCGAAGTAATTTCCCACTTCAATTTGTTGTGAGATTTGGATGCTCTTTTTGTCAATATAAATCCCCCAAGTAGTTAATATGATTGGCTTAATTATATTTTTTTATTTTTTATTTTTTTAAACGATGATGATGATTATTATTATTATTATTATTATTATTATTATTATTATTATTATACCAGGTCATTTTACATTTTAATTTAAACAGGTAATTTTTTCAAATATCTTTTTACCAACCGTTGATATAATTCGCTGGTCAAATCCGCTAACGCTAACTGCTAACCGTTAACTGCTGATTATCAAACAAGGACATTGCGAGGTAGTTCTCACTTCAATTTGTTGTGTGATTTGAATACTCTCTTTGTCAATAAATCCCTCAACTAGTTAATATGATTGGCTTTATTAATTATATATATTTTTTTAATTTTTCACGGTATTAATAAAATACTTGGTAAATAAATATATACCATTATTTTGTATTATAACTTTGACATTTAATTAAAAAATAGTGCAAATAAAATAGACAATATAGTGAATATAATCAATTGATGAATTTGAATGTAAAGAATTTTTACATTGGAGAAAAATAAAGACAATATAACTAATAAAATTATTTCTCTTAATTAATTTATTGATAATGAATAATTTTTTTTTAATAAAGACATTATAGGGACAATGTAGCGAATATAATCCATTGATGAATTTAAATGTAAAGAATTTTTATATTGAAGAAAAATAAAGACAATATCACTAATGGAATTATTTCTCTTATTTAATTTATTGATAATGAATAATTTTTTTTTTTGAATAAAGACATTGTAGACACATCATTCTTAATTAAAGAAATGCATATTTATTTATTTATTTATTTATTTATTTTGTTATAGCTACTAAATTATTATTTAATTTAATAAGAGTAAAATAGAGTACTAATTATGCCAACTTTGTTTGGGATGAGGTTCGAACTTAAGACCTTTCTTATTGAAATCAATAAGTTAACGGTGAACTAACAGAAATTAACGGAAAAGATAATATTTAACGGAAAAGTTAACGGATAATCATATTCATTAAGGATAAATTAGGAAATCTTAAGGAACAATTAAAATCTGATCAATCTGAATCATTCATTTGATTAAAAAATTTGACCGCCATTTTTTCTACCCATTATAGGCCTACTCTCTTGGGCTCTTATTAGTATATATATACTAGTTTTGTACGCGCATTGCGCGATTGAGATAATGCCCAATGTTTTTATAAAAAAGTATTTTAATGTATATCAATGCAAGATTATATTGAAATTGTTCATGCATAGATAATTGAATGTTAAATTTGTGTATTTAAATAGGCAAATCTAAGTTTACAAATGCAAGATAATATAGTTAAAATTGATTATAATTGTCAATAAAATAATTGTATAGGTATGGTCAGAGACGGAGCCAAAGCGGGGGCAGCTGCACCCCTCACCCGACCCCCACCCTACCCCCACCCCATATATAATATTTGTATGTATATATAGTACATGTTTTAGTATTAGTATAAAAAAAACTGTTAAATATTAATAAAAAATGAGTTAGATTAATTGGTAAACACATGTTTAGAAATAGTAAAGGTTAAGGGTTCAAATATTATGGCATCAATGAATATAGCTTTTTGACTTCAACATAGTCACGTTTTTAATAGCTTTTTTAAAATTTAATAAACACACTCTTTTATATTAATAATGAGATGTGTAATTTATAATGTGTTTTTTATTCAAATTATTTTATCAAATTAATTATGTTTCATATTTTGTTATGAATATTTTTATAAAGTTTCAATGGGTTTATTTTTCGTTTTTAATATTTAATACACACACTCTTTTATATTAATAATGAGATGTGTAATTTATAATGTGTTTTCTATTCAAATTATTTTATCAAATTAATATGTTTCATATTTTGTTATGAATATTTTTATAAAGTTTCGATGGGTTTATTTTTCGTTTTTAATATTTAATACACACACTCTTTTATATTAATAATGAGATGTGCAATTTATAATGTGTTTTCTATTCAAATTATTTTATCAAATTAATTATGTTTCATATTTTGTTATGAATATTTTTATAAATTTTAATGGGTTTATTTTTCGTTTTTAATATTTAATACACACACACTCTTTTATATTAATAATGAGATGTGTAATTTATAATGTGTTTTCTATTCAAATTATTTTATCAAATTAATTATGTTTCATATTTTGTTATGAATATTTTTATAAAGTTTCGTTTTTAATATTTAATACACACACACTCTTTTATATTAGTAATGATATGTGTAATTTATAATGTGTTTTCTATTCAAATTATTTTATCAAATTAATTATGTTTCATATTTTGTTATGAATATTTTTATAAAGTTTCAATGGGTTTATTTTTTGTTTTTAATATTTAATACACAAACACTCTTTTATATTAATAATGAGATGTGTAATTTATAATGTGTTTTCTATTCAAATTATTTTATCAAATTAATTATGTTTCATATTTTGTTATGAATATTTTTATAAAGTTTCGATGGGTTTATTTTTCGTTTTTAATATTTAATACACACACTCTTTTATATTAATAATGAGATGTGTAATTTATAATGTGTTTTCTATTCAAATTATTTTATCAAATTAATTATGTTTCATATTTTGTTATGAATATTTTTATAAAGTTTCGATGTGTTTTATTTTTCGCTCATATCCAACAATATTTTCAACTATATTTCTTAGGTAATTTATTTATATGTTTTACATTATCTCTTTTGTTTTAATGTTTCGTCTTTACTGGAAAAAATTTCTGAATCCGTCCGCACTTCTTCACCCCCCCCGCCCCCCCCCCCCCCAACCGAATTTCTGACTCCATCCCTGGGTATGGTTGAAACCAAATACGGGACTTAAGGGAGAGCAAACAAAAATTAAGGTATAAAATATTAAATATATACTAATATTGAAGAGCTAATTGCTGATTGCCAAACAAGGACATTGCGAGATAGTTTCCCACTTCAATTTGTTGTGTGATTTGAATACCCTTTTTGTCAATAAATCCCCCAAGTAGTTAATATGATTGACTTAATTATATTTTTTATTTTTGTATTTTTAAAAACAATTATTATTATTATTATTATTATTATTATTATTATTATTATTATTATTATTATTATTATTATTATTATTATTATTATTAAATATATATATCCTTAGGTCATTTTACATGTTAATCTAAACAGCTATTTTTTTTAAATATCTTTTTACCAACCGTTGATATAATTCGCTGGTCAAATTCGCTAATATAATCCGCTATCCGCTAACTGCTGATTGTCAAACAAGGACATTGCGAGGTAGTTCTCACTTCAATTTGTTGTGTGATTTGAATACTCTATTTGTCAACAAATCCCTCAAGTAGTTAATATGATTAACTTTATTAATTATATTTTTTTAAATTTTTTCATGGTATTAATAAAATACTTGGTAAATAAGTATATAGCATTATTTTGTATTATAGCTTTGATATTTAATTAAAAAATAGTGCACAAAAAAGATAATAGACAATGTAGTGAATATAATCAATTGATGAATTTGAATGTAAAGAATATGGAGAAATATAAATACAATACAACTTATAAAATTATTTCTCTTAATTAATTTATTGATAATGAATAATTTTTTTAATAAAGACATTGTAGGGACAATGTAGCGAATATAATTAATTGATGAATTTTTTTTTTGAATGCTACTAGCTCTATTACATTGTAGTATCTGTTCATATACTTTCTCAATCTACTGAAACACAAAGAGCTAATAATACCTCCACTGAGGCTCGAACTCACAACCTTCCAAATGGAAGTCCAACCCGGGTACCATTGGACCACATAGTCCTGGTAATTAATTGATGAATTTGAATGTAAAGAATTTTTATATTGGAGAAAAATAAATACAATATAACTAATGAAATTATTTCTCTTATTTAATTTATTGATAATGAATAATATTTTTTTTTAGAATAAAGACATTGTAGACACATAATTTTAAATTTAAAAAATGTATATGTATTATTTTTTTGTTGTAGCTACTAAATTATTATTTAATTTAATAAGAATAAAATAGAGTACTAATTATGCCAATTTTGATTGGGATGCGGTTCGAACCTAAGACCTTTCTTATTGAAATCAATAAGTTAACGGTGAACTAACAGAAATTAACGGAAAAGATAAGACCTTTCTTATTGAACGCCATTTTTTCTACCCATTATAGGTCTAACTCTCTTGGGCTCTTATTAATATAGTAGATATATAGTAGCAGGGCCGTATTTTAAATTTTGTTGGCCCTGTTCTAGTAAATAAATGTGGCCCTACCAAAATCACAATTTATAAAATTAATATATGCAAGTTTCGAACCTTTGACCTCCAAGTTAAAATACAATAAATACACATCCTTACCATCTCTTCATGGAACCTTGTAAATTCAATCAAAAACTTTTATGGAGTAATTTTTATTTCCAAACTAGTTAGGTAAAATTAAATATTGGACCTCTGAAATTTGGGGCCCCTCTAAAATTGGGAGCCCTGTGCGGTAGCCCAGCTTGCACAGCCTAAAATCCGGCCCTGTATAGTAGATATTAGTATATATATATATATATATATATATATATATATATAATGAGCATGGAAAGAAGTTCACATCCACTGGTGTGCTAGTTCTTATCCATTAGATTGAATTTCCAGATCAGGTAACTCATGGAAAATTGATTCTTTTTGAAACCCATTTAACAAATTTGCAGAGAAAAGGATGCAGCTTTCCGAATATTTGATTTTAGAAGCAAAAGTTTGGACGATGTAATTATTAAATTTTTGGGGTGGATTCAGTCCACTTTTGATATTTCTTTTTCAAAACATTTTTGTTTGGTCCTACTATTATTGTGGCATGACCATTTTGAGTAGCTTCCAATATATTGGATTTGAGTACCTTGGCTGCAGTGTTGGTGTTTATGTTGCTATGCCATTGGGTACATGCATGTTTGAATCTTGTTGGCTACACCTCCTTAGCTTAGCATTTTATAACTTTCTTTTGAGCCACGGACCATGCATGCTTCCTTCATTCTTAGCCACAAAAATGAATTCCCCTAATAAAATGAGTCGTCCCGGGTCCCATGGTTCCATCAGTTAATTAAGAGAGCCTTGAAATATTTTATAACAATAGTTCATCCCATCAATTAAATAAAAAAAATGAAAAAATAAAAATAAAAAAAATCTAAAGGGACACTCAATTACGCATAAAAGTGCATGTTGTCAACATTTTAATCAGGTTACAAATTGTTGACATGACACCCATATATAGCTTTAATTTGTTAACATGCATGGCATCCATGTGATAAATTCATCTAGACAAATAATATGTACTCTGTAATAATTTTTTAAAGAAACTTGATAGTAGCTGGGGCTGCCTTCAAAATTATTACTTTTCAAATAGTTGCTATTTATTAAAATTTAACATTTTGAAACAATATTTAAGTGGAGCTCACCAATAATTTGGGTGGTGGTGATCGAAATGGATTCAGATTGTTTTATATGAGGAATAAATTCTAAATATTTATATGCTTAAATAAAAATATATAATGTGTAAATGAAAAATTGATTATCAATTGTATCTTTAAAGGTGGGAAAGTGGAACTAAAAATCCTTATAAGAATTTTTATTCCAAATTGGAAAAGTATGTGAAGTTGGACTTGTAAAATATATTTACACTTTTGGAGGTTGTAAAATATGTTTTGCAAAATTTCAAATAAATTTCTCAATCAGAGTAGAATGAAATGAAGAGGAAAATGCTCATCATATCTCCGCCTAAGAGAAAGGTCATCTTGTTGTCAGGGAAGGAGCCAAAGGGGGCAGCTTCCCCTCACCTCACCCCATATATAGGCTTTGTATGTATATATGTATATATAGTACATGTTTTGTTATTAGTATAAAAAAACTACTAAATGTTAATAAGAAGTGAGTTAGAGTAGTTAGTAGAACATATGTTTAGCAATAGGAAAGGTCTAGGGTTCTCTAATCTTTGTAGCAACACAATTTTTTTTTTATACTTTTTTAATATTTAATACACACACACACATATATAACATTCTTTTATATTAATAATGAGATGTGTAATTTATAATGTGTTTTCTATTCAAATTATTTTATCAAATTAATTATGTTTCATATTTTGTTATGAATATTTTTATAAAGTTTCGATATGTTTTATTTTACGTCCATATCCAACAATATTTACAACTATATTTCTTGGGTAATTTATTTATTTATTTTTAAACTATGGCCCTGTTTGGTAAAATGGCTGTTAGCTGATAGCTGTTTGCTATTAGCTGATTGTGTTAATTAGAGAGTATAAATAGTTGATAACATTAGCTGATTGTAGAAAAGTGTTTGGTAAATTAGCTGTTAGCTGATAGCTGTTTGGTATAATTTCTTTTCTCAAAAAGCTAATTGAAAAAGTTGCTTGGAGTAGCTTTTTGAATTTTAGCCATTTAGAGTTACAAAAAGCTAATTAACCAAATATTTATATTGATATTTTAACTAAATCAAACAATTAATAGTGATCAAATAAGCCAAAATTGGCCTATAGGCCAATTTTTTACCAAACAGGGCCAATATCTTTTGTTTTAATGTTTCACCTTTACTGAAAAAAATTGATGAATTCATCTGTACTTTTTCGCTCCCCTCAACCGAATTTCTGGCTCCGTCCCTCCTTGTTGTTCGCATGTGTTGTTAGGATCTTTCTCTCGGAGTCTCGGGTACATTATTGTATGTTCAATTTTATTTTAAAATGAATTCTAATCAATTGTAGAGTTAATAATGATAAATTTCTCTTTAATTAAGAATTATTTATGTAACCTTAGACCGTAGGTGTTTCATTCTCAATTAAAATTCCAGTTTAGAGTGTTATAATATGATCTTAAATTTGATATTTTCATGTCATAGTTTAATACGGACTATCAAATATCTTTGATCGCCCCTAAATAGGAAGAATATTTTAGCAGTATTGAACCATTATTTTTTAATGTTATGACAAATAAAGTAGTTGGAAGAAATTTTCATGCGTCCGACAAAATCTATCTATTTCGTCTTTATTCCGATATATGATCTTTAGAAATTAAGAAGTATTATTATTATTACTTTTCCTGATATGTCATAAAGTTAGAAGACATTCGTCACATGTTATTTTGACTCACCAACCTCCCAACAGCAAATGATATATATAGGGACGCGATCGCGTGCAAACGGTCACTCAAGAGAGAACTGCGAACCAATTCATGCGCGCAACGTGTCCTGTGGTGCATGTAAATGTGTTATATGTGCAAGTAGTTGGTGCACCTATGCAAGTAAAAAGTGCAGGTAAAATAACTTACAAGTGCACCTACTTTCACCTACAAGTGCATGTAATTTTGCCTTGTTAACATTCATTGATCGGGTGCACATGCTTTCACCTGCAAGTGCACCTACTTTCACATTGCACCTAGTTATAACTATAGGTGCAACTAGATCTGGACACGTGATGCGCGCTGGTTGGTTCGCAGTTCCCTCCTGGGCACGCGGTTCGCACCTGATCGCGAGTCCATACATACATACATACATACATACATACATACATACATACATACATACATACATACATACATACATACATACATACATACATATATATATATATATATATATATATATATATATATATATATATATATATATATATATATATATATATATATATACCGGGATCTAGTGTGAAGCTTCTCCTAGTTGAAACGTGCGAATTAATCACAACCTTTGATCTTGCCAAAATCAATAGCTGATGCAAAGTATATTTGCAAACAAATAATACTCGGAGTACGAGTTATCGATCCACAGGGAAGTAGTTGTATCAAGCATTAGTTATTAATTTATTCCTTAGAGCTAATCCTAACCATTGTTTGGATGATTGATGGCATAAAATAATTAAAATAAAGCAGAGATTCAGGGTTTTGAAAACAATAAAGAAAAGATGAGATTCCTGGGATTCAAGTGTCTAATCACCTAGTGCCAAATCTTAAGGACAAAATTAAAATCTGGGTTTAACAAGTGTAAGGATGTAAGGTGGTATAGAGCTACTCTCGTGGCTTAAACACCCAATAAAACAAGATCAAACATCATAAATTCCTAGCCACTACCATATCTCGATGCGCAATAATCAAGAATTAAATTCTCCTAATAAATTACCCTTTCTCAAAGTACAACAATTAGGTGCAATTGTGTGTGCCCTAAGTTATGCCCAACTCTCGCTGTGACACAAACAAAGCTATGAAGCAAGTAATTCGGGCCCTAAACTACTAGCAACAAGAATATAAAACACAATTGCAACACAAGCTAACCCAAATAGTAATATATTAAAGAAACTGAGAGCTTAGGCACATAGGTTCATAAACACTTTTACCCAAGAATCTCTAAAGAATTTAGCCAATCATGACTAAATTATACATATCAAATAATAATAAAGAATTACAAATCATCAAAAGAGTACAATAATTAACTAGACGATTTTCTCAAATCTCCCTACTCTTCTTCTTGCTTCCCAAGACAACTTGTAGCTCTTAATTTCTCTCTTTCTTGTCTCTAAAGGTCTCTGAATTCTAAATTCTGAATTCCATTAGGGTTGAGGAAGGTGTCCTTTTATAGTCGGAGTCAAGTCAAGACGAAATTGTAATTCTTTTATTTGGAAATTGCGCCTGATTTAGAAATAATTATTTGTCACCTTTATTTTGGAGAATTTGCGCATTTTGATGTTTTGGAATTTAGTTGCTGCGTCCTTTCTTAATTTGGTGTAGCTCAACCTTGCTCAATACTTTTCATTGCAAAACATCGCTGATCCGCGCTCGACGCGTCGAGACCTGTTGGTCTCGACCATATTGTTTTGGGAAAAATTTTGATGTGTTGAGTCTTCTAGGCTCTAACTTGTGCATTTTGGCTCTAAACTCGCCCTAAAACTTTTCTTGCTCATAAAATTGACATACAATGGTTCCAAAACACTAACAAACACCGTAAAACATTCAAAACAAGTGTGAACCATAAATAAATAATAAAATAAAGGATTATGCAATTAAAATACCAAAATCATGAACCTAAGCTTAACAAATATAATTAAATCAGTACTAAAAATGTGCACAATTATGATTACATCACCCCCCCCCCCCCCTCCCCCCCACGCCCACACACTTAAACATTTGCTTGTCCTCAAGCAAAAAACCTATAAATAAATCACAAATCAAAACATACAAATTACTCATACTCTCTCTTGCACAACCTTTCAAACCACCAACCAACCCGCTGCAAAACAACAAGCTTCAAGAATCAAATTAGCTTGGCACATAAGACCCATTCTCAAGCCAATAACCAAGCACCAAAATTTTAAAGTATGTGAGGATCAAGTGTGCACAAGTACTCAGTTGAGATTATGCAAGACACGGCTCATGAATGAGATTCCATAGGCTTGCCCTTCATACTCCTCTAGATGAAATCTAAGAATGCATGTTAAGATCAAATAGGACTTTATTTAGCTTGTAATGGGACTACGGGTGATGTCTAACAAAGAAGTGGTATGGAAAAATTAATCAAAAAGTGAGAATGTCACAATTTATCTATACTTTTCAAAATTTAGAAGAGATGAGATAATCATAATTTTAATGAGCAAATTTCTTTTAAGAACTTAGCAACTCTTTGGTAAAGTGGGGGTCCAAACTCAAAAACTTTCAATCTTTTTTTTTTTTTTTTCATTCTTTTCTTTTCTTTTCTCATCTTTTTTTTTTTTTTTTTTTTTGATTTCTTTTCTTTGGACTTCTTTTGGATTTAGTAAGATAATTTTAATCCAAGCATTCATGACCTCCACACTTGAACATTTGTAATATCAGCTGCTTTTTGGCACAACTCCATAAAACTCTTCTTACAAAAATAATAAAGATAAAAAGTTTCATTCTCTCAAAGGGTGGAAGAGAAATATTTGGCCAAGGGCTAAGGGTTATAATAAAGGGGGTAAATCAAAGAAAAACAATCACAATGAGGGGATAAGCGCTTAGCACTTATTTAAACAAACTAAAGGCACAATGGGGACACAAAGGATAAAAATATATATAGGGACATGTTTAAAGGCTATGGCTAAACAAAAATGGCCTAAATCACTTCAAAACATGCAAAACTTAGACATCACTTAGGGAGTAATGAGGCAAGTTCTAGCAAAACACCCATGACCGGAATCTCACATAAGCATTCACTAACATTGCATAACACACAAGATCAAGAATTAATCCAATTATTAAGTAGTTAACAAAGCTATTGGCAAGGGAATAGATCAATTATGTGTTACATCTCAAATCATCAATCACAAATTGAGATGCAGCAAGCACCACTAAAACAAACCACTAACCGACAAGAGAGAGTAATTGCAATTGCATGCTAAGGCAAGTAACTTATTCACAAAAAATAGCATATGAGTCATCCAAGCAAAAGCAAAAAATTTTAAATTTTAAAATTATCCCCAAACCAAATTAATGACTCCCCCCCCCCCCCCCCCCCCGCCCCCAACACTTAAAAATTTGCATCGTCCCTGATGCAAAACAAAAAATAGGAGAACAAGAGAAAAGAAAAAGCAAAAATAAGACGAACTAAAAAGCAATAAAACTAAAATAATACGAAACTAGAAAGAAATAAAACTAAACTAGAAAGCAATAAATATGAAAGCAATAAAAGATAACATGGGGTGCCTCCCATGAAGCGCTAAGTTTAACGTCGTAGCTCGACCTAACCTGGTTATGGAGTGCTCATCCCGGTTGATCCGCGAGTTTGGTCTCATCACCCCATAAACTCTTCAAATGCATATACTCATCATGTGTCACCTTGAAAGTCGGGTCAAGGTGCAAAATTGACTTGCAATCAATGACCTTTGACTCATCAAGAACATTAAATTGCACATTTTTCTCCCCAAAGTCAAAGATCATGGAGCCTTTCCTTGCATCAATTATTGCTCCAGTAGTGGCTAATAAAGGTCTCCCCAAAATGAGTGGGATGTCTGGATTCATTGGGCCAGCTATCACAATAAAGTCACAAGGCACAAAATACTTATCTACACGAACTGGGACATCTTCAAGAATTCCAATAGGCTTTGTGATGGATTGATCCGCCATTTGCAAAGTGAATTAGATTGGTTTTGATTCTCCCAAACCCAACTTTTGACAAAGAGTAAGAGGCATAACACTCACACTGGCTCCTAAATCACAAAGGGATCCCTTTAAAGGTCGGCCTCCAATAACACAAGGGATTGTGAACTTCCCCGGATCCCTATGCTTAGGTATATTCCTCCCAATACTTGGCGTCAATGCCCGATACTCTTGCGCCACAGCAACCATCTCTCGTTCCCCATATTTCTTTTTCTTAGCTAGAATCTCCCTAAAAAATTTTCCATAAGAGGGAACTTGTGAAAGCAAATCAAGTAAGGGAACTAAAACTTTCAAACTCTCAACAATCTCCAAAAACTTTTTCCACCTACTTTCTTTTGCTTTTTCAAATTTTTGAGGAAAAGGCAATGGTGGTACATACCTTCTCACGGGCTTCTCTACTTCCTTTTGAACTTGTGGATTATTTTGCACAATAGTTGACTCATCTTCTACACCATCAAGTATCTCTTCAATCTTCTCCTCAGCTGTCTTTTTAGGAATTGATGCTTTGATTGGAAGAGGTGGCTCTTCAAGTACCTTGCCGCTCCTTGTAACAATTGCATTTACATGCTCCCTTGGATTTTTAGTACTAGCTGGCACCTTCCTTGTGACTATAGTGCTAGATTTGGAAGCTTGATTTGCGAGTTGATTTTCAAGCATCTTGCTATGGGCACTCAATTGATCCACCCTTTTCCGTTGATTGCATATACCTCTCATCACTTTGCAAATGTAACTTAAGTAGCTTCTCCATCATAGCTTCCAAATTTGATTGTGGTGAGGCCTCCGAAGCGGGTAATTGAGATTGAACTTGAGTACTTTGGAAACCTGGAGGACCTCTATTAACAAAGTGTTGGGGATTGGCAGCCCCCATTGGGTTACTCCATGAAAAACCGGGGTAGTTCCTTGAATTATTAGGATTGTAGGTCCCTTGAGGTTGGAAAGACTGTTGATGGGGCCTATTATATCCCACCATATTAATTTTCTCCATAGAGGTTTGGGAATTTAACTCGTCGAGACAATCCCCTGACTTATGTCCACCACCACAAAGTTCACACATCAAAACTTGACCAAGAGTAGGAGGGTTAGAAACATGACTCACATTGTGTGTTTGGATGGTGATTTGGGCAAGCTTTTGAGCCATGGAAACCACATTATCCAACTTTGTTGACAAATCGGTTAATTGCCCCGCCTCATGAATTCCTCCTTCAAGCTTTTGAGGAGACCAAGTAGATCCATTCATAGCAATTTTCTCCAATAGTTCCTCGGCTTGTGTTGGCTCTAGAATTGTGAATGAACCACCCGAAGAAGTATCTACCAAAATCCTGGAATTATCAAGCAATCCTTCATAGAAAGACATCATCAAATCCCAACTTTGAAACCCATGGTGTGGACATTGCCTCTTCAATTCCTTAAATCTCTCCCAAGACTCAGTGAGGGACTCAGTTGCCAGTTGCTTAAAGTTTTGAATTACCCTTCTCATCCTTTGAGTCTTGGAGATAGGATAGAACTTCTTCAAAAATTCTCCATGTAATTTTTCCAAAGTGTCAAAATGGTTATCTGGATGTGAGGATAACCAATCATCAGCCCTGTCCTTCAGTGTGAAAGGGAAAAGCCTAAGTCTGATAGCATATTGAGTGACTCCATTCATCTTGAAGGTGCCACAAAGTCGTAGGAACTTGGTGGTGTGAGCATTGGGATCCTCTGTGGGTGTACCTCCAAATCGATCCGTCGCAGCCATGTTGAGTATAGCTGGATTGATCGCAAAGTTGTTGGCCTCCACATTTGGAATATTGATGCTACCATGCTCCTCAACATCCGGAGCAAGGTAGTCAGACATTGATCTCTCTTCAACTTGGTTTCCTTGTACCCGTGCCATCCTAGTTTGTTTTCTAAGAAACTTGGCTCTTTTCTCAATCTCAAGGCTCAAAGGTAATAATCCTTCTTTCCCAAAAGATCGTGTATGCATACAAAGCCAAGTTCTTAGATTCAAAGCAAAATCAAACTCAAGAACAAGGAACTTGTTATGGGTTAGAAAAAAAAATGGACTAGACTCCTAAAATAAAGATTTCACTAATGTTAATACTAGAACACCACTTCCTCAGAAACGGCGCCAATTTGATGCGTAGTATATTTGCAAACAAATAATACTCGGAGTACGAGTTATCTATCCACAGGAAAGTGTTTGTATCAAGCACTAGTTACTAATTTATTCATTAGAGTTAATCTTAACAATTGTTTGGATGATTGATTGCATAAAATAATTAAAATAAAGCAGAGATTCAGGGTTTTAAAAACAATAGAGAAAAGATGAGATTCCTGAGATTCAAGTGTTTAATCACCTAGTGCCAAATCTTAAGGACAAAATTAAAATCTGGGTTTAACAAGTGTGAGGATGCAAGGTGGTATAGAGCTACTCTCGTAGTCACTAACACTAGTGAATTTCCACTCTCGTGGCTTAAACACCCAATAAAACAAGATCAACCATCATAAATTCCTATCTACTACCATCTCTCGATGCGCAATAATCAAGAATTAAATCCCCCTAATAAATTACCATTTCTCAAGGTGCAACAATTAGGTGCAATTGTGTGTGCCCTAACTTATGCCCAACTCTCGCTGTAACACAAACAAAGCTATGAAGCAAGTAATTCGGGCCCTAAACTACTAGCAACTAGAATATAAAACACAATTGCAACACAAGCTAACCCAAATAGTAATATATTAAAGAAACTTAGAGCTTAGGCACATAGGTTCATAAACACTTTTACCCAAGAATCTCTAAAGAATTTAGCCAAGCATGGCTAAATTATACATAGAAAATAATAATAAAGAATTACAAATCATCAAAAGAGTACAAGAATTAACTAGACGATTTTCTCAAATCCCCCTAGTCTTCTTCTTGCTTCCCAAGACAACTTGTGACTCTTGATTTCTCTCTTTCTTGTCTCCAAAGATCTCTGAATTCTAAATTTTGAATTCCATTAGGGTTGAGGAAGGTGTCCTTTTATAGCGGGAGTCAAGCCGGGGCAAAATCGTAATTCTTTTATTTCAATTTGGAAATTGCACCTTAATGATTTAGAAATAATTATTTGCCACCTTATTTTGGAGAAGTTGCGCATTTTGATGTTTTGGAATTTAGTTGTTGCTTCCTTTATTAATTTGGTGTAGCTCAACGTCGCTCAATACTTTTCATTGCAAAACAGCGTTGATCCGCGCTGGACGCGTCGAGACCTGCTGGTCGCGACCAAATTGCTCTCGGGAAAATTTTGACGCGTCGAGTCTCAGTCTTCTAGGCTCTAACTTGTCCATTTTGGCTCCAAACTCACCCTAAAACTTTCCTTGCTCATAGAATTGACTTACAATGGTTCTAAAACACTAACAAACACCGTAAAACATTCAAAACAAGTGTGAACCATAAATAAATAATAAAATAAAGGATTATGCAATTAAAATAACAAAATCATGAACTTAAGCCTAACAAATATAATTAAATCAATACTAAAAATGTGCACAATTGTGATTACATCAATAGCCCTGAATGAAGAACAATTAAAAAAAAAAAAAAAAGCACAGACATTATGGTCATTTTGCATAAGGTCACAACTTAGTTGTGTAAGTTCAAAGCTTAAAGTGTGTAAGTTCAAAGCGTAAGGTGCGTAAGTTTATAACTTATGGTGCATAACTTTCAGTTTAAGATGCTTAAGTCTAAAACTTAAGGTGCGTAATTTTATAGGTTAATTAAGGTGCATAGTTTTATAGCGTAAGGTGCGTATGTTTAAAGCTTAAGGTGCGTCACTTTCTAGTTTAAGGTGCATCAGTTTAAAACTTAAGGAGCGTATCTTTAAGGTTTAAAGTGCATTATTTTACAGCTTAAGATGCATAAATTCCAAGCTTAGGGTGCGTAAGTTTATTGCTTTAGGTGTCTAAGTTTAAAGTTTAAGGTGCTTAAGTTTTAAGGTTAAGGTGT
>NW_017616545.1:82500-262500 GCF_001879475.1 Ipomoea nil
GGGACAATTGTAAATGGTTATTATTTCTTTCCTATGCACTTGTTTTCATTAAAGTGTGCCCATATATATATATATATATATATATATATATATATATATATATATATATATATATATATATATATATATATATATATATATATAGATTTTGAATCCAGTGCACCCCCTAGTCAGGTGAGTTCGTGAGCCCACATCCTAATCGTTTGTTTTTTATTTTGAACGGCTCAGATGTGATGATTTGTCATCTCACGTGCGCTGTGTGTGTATGTAGATAGGGTTTATTTTGTACTTTCGCATTGTCTTTATTATGTTAAGTCTTTATTGCCGCTGGTTTTATGGGATCTGCAGAGTTTTATTAGGAATAACTTTTGGTTTCTCTCCCCTTGCCGTGGTTTCATAGTCTTCGCCAATCTCTATCCATTCGTTCATCTTCCCTTCGCGACATCTCCTTCCGGTACACAGGGCGTCTGAGTCTTCTTCATGGCGGGTTCAAGCACTAGACGGTTTAAGCTATTTAGGGGCAACTCTTCCGATTCCATTACAGGTATTTCGATTTACCTATCCTTTGTATTTTTTTTGGAGTTATTTTTGTTTTGATCTTGAGAGGGTTTTATGTTGATCCGAAGGTGTTTGGGTTTTCATCGAGGGGTTTGTATTTTTTTGGCGTCGTAGTTTGTGTATGTGTGTTTTTTTTGGGGGTTTTCACCGGGTGGTGGGTATTGGCATTGACCGGTGTGTTTACGGTGGTGCGGGGTGGCGAGTGTGGCGGTGATGAGGGTAGGGTTGGTGGAAATATTGTTTGTTGGTATTACTGTGTATTTTTTTTCCCAATTTCGCTATGTGCGTAGGGGGTTAGAGGTGAATGCACTATAGTATACCCTTGTTGTGGCTTTATTTACTATGGGTTTGTGTGTACATAGTCTGTGATTAGTGCATTTTTTTTGTGGGGGGTAGGTGGGTTGGTGGTCATGCTAATGGTGTTGTAACTGGTCTGTGTGTGTTTTACTTCGTATTGGGGGGTTTTTTTTTTTATATTATGCTGAGGTTAGATTTTTGCCGGTAAAATAGTTCAAATTATTTTTTCAAGTATGCTATGTGCGTAGGGGTTAGGCAGTGAATGCAGTACAGTGTAAACATGGTGTAGCTTTAATTAGTATGGGTTTCTGCGTAATGGGTTCGGTTTGTGTTTGTTTCGTAATGAGTTTTTTTTTTTAATTTTTTCAATGAGGTTGGATTCTTGTTGGTAATGTAGCTTGCTGTTTTTTTTTTTTTTTTTTTTTTTACAAGTGTGCTATGTGCGTATGGGGTAGGAGGTTAATGCATTATATTATTTGTAATGTACTGGAAATATTGTTTGGGTATTTGTTGGTATTACTGTGTATATCTTTTTTTTTCCCAATTTCGCTATGTGCGTATGGGGTTAGAGGTGAATGCAATATAGTATACCCTTGTTGTAGCTTTATTTACTATGGGTTTGTGCGTACATAGTCTGTGATTAGTGTATTTTTTTTTTTTTTGTGGGGGGGTACAGGGTTGGTGGTCATGCTAATGGTGTTGTAACTAGTCTACGTGTGTTTTGTTTCGTATTGGGATTTTTTTATTATGCTGAGGTTAGATTTTTGCCGGTAAAATAGTTCAAGTTGTTTTTTCAAGTATGCATTGTAATATGAACACAATTTTTTAATGTTTCAGACTGTGGCTGCGATATATGCTGAGAAGTCCGATGCGTTAGCTGGAGTTTTGGAGGACATGACCCACTTTATGGAGCTCCATGATGACCTCCTGGGCCTGACTTTGGAGTTCGATGTGTTAGCTGGGGTTTCTGACTTTGGTTCCCCTTTCCAAGTAGTTGGTGTTAGTTTTTGAATTTCGACCTTAACATTTTCGTAATAAAGATGTGTCCTCCAGTTCCACTTAATATTATCATGTGTTTGAAAATCCCAGCACCTACGCACATGCGTATGCTACTATCATGCACACACTTTTTTTTTTTTTTTGCACATGCCTATTTCTTCATATGCACAAGCCTATTTCTTCATATGATTTTGTTTTTTGTACAGGTGATATGCACATGCCTATTTCTTCATATGCTCTTGTTTTTTGTATTTGGTGTGTGCATTTGAGTGTTATGACGTGTACAATAGACCACATGACGCAAAGTTCCATTGCAAAAAATTTGCACACGCCGTACCATAAAAATGCACACACAAGTGTAAATAACAAAACTAAAATAACGACACGGACCACATCATGCAAAGTTCCATTGCCAAAAATGCACAAAGTTCCAAAGCAAATGTTTGTATCTAGAACTAAATTAATTTACACACTGATCCAGTTCTCAATCAATTTTTAGGTCATCTAATTTTAATTAAACCTTCTTGCTCAAGAATCGCTTGGTTCACGCACCAACCAAACAACACACACGCATCAACCTAACAACAGAAACGCAAATAAACTAAATGAGAAAGACAGAAAAATATAAATAATATTGCCAATTAGCAACTAAAACACACCTTATCTTGCACACGGTAAGATACTGCTACGCACAAACAGCCACACCAAACAAGGCAACCCCCAAAAAACGCATCAACACGAAAACAGTGGTGCACCCGCCTAAAAAAAGAAGAAAAAATAGTTTGTTCACCAACTGAACACGCACACGCTATGCACATAACAGATATTCTAGTTCGTCCACCAACCCCCACCCCCCTCCCACCATCCCAGCGGAAAAAACCCCAATATTCAGCGTATGCACAGACGATGGCATGTAAATGCACTTACCCGTTCGTTTTCTCCTCAAAGCCTTGTTCACGCCAAGTTCACCTCATCAGCCTTTGTAGTAATTCAAAGTATTAATTTACATCCACAAACTCCCTAATTTAATGCTACAGATTCCAATAATATTATGTCCATAAATAAATTAGAATTACAATTACTAATATATCCTTTACATTGGAAAATGTCCTTAACTACTACCCTAATCTCTTATAATCTTAACCATTGATGAAAATTGAATCAATGGATATTAGGAGGCCTCATGGTCTCATCTATTAGAGGGGGTGCACCGGATTCGAAGCCTATATATATATATATATATATAGATTCCGGATCAGGTGAGGACCTATCCTTAGGTGAGGACGTGAGGACTAATCTGATCCTTTCATTTAATTAAGTCAACGGCTATGATTTAATTATATGCAATGAATTTAATTTTTCGTACTCAGTTTGTTGTGCATTCGTACTCAGTTTGTTGTGCATTCGTACTCAGTTTGTTGTGCATTCATTCTCAGTTTGTTTTGCATTCTGTCCCAGTTTGTTATGCATTCATAGTGTGATTGTTGTGCATCCATCCCACTTTTTTGGGTAGTGCGTTTTTGTTTTGTCGTAGCCTTTAGATCACTCAAAATGGATGATCTGGATTAGTCCTCATGTCCTCACATAAGGATAGGTCCTCACCTGATCCGGAACCTATATATATATATATATATATATATATATATATATATATATATATATATATATATATATATATATATATATATATATATATATATATATATATATATATATATATATATATATATATATATATATATATATATATATATATATATATATATATATATATGTCTTGGATCCCGTGAAGACCCATCACTAGGTGAGGATGTGTGGACTAATCTAGAATGTCCATTTGGATTGGTCTACAGGCTACGATTTTTTGAATTTTATTAACTAATGCATCATGGGCATTAAGGTAATTTTTGACAGTTTTCTTTAGCATGGGTAACTGCTTTTACGTCTCTTGAGTGTCTTGAAACGCCTCCATGCTTCAACCAAAGACTCCATAGATCCTAACTTGAACTCTTGTACTTGCTTCCTTACCTTCATGGTTTTGGTGAGTGGGAAAAACTCGTTCATAAACTCCTTGTGAAGTTGAGCCCACGAACGGAAATGGTTATCATCTTTTGAGTAAGCCACTTTGATGCTTCTCCAATAACTAAAAAATGCATGGGAAGAGATTGAGCATTATGACTTTGTCCTGCACACCATCTTGCCGAAACATTATGCACGAACGGGCAAATCGAGTTATATGTGTGTGTGGATATTTATGGAATTCAAAATAAAGAGTGCACAAGAGCAAAGCAAGTAAACAAGTAAATCAAATGGCAAAAAACGGGGTATAGATTGATCTTCCATAGCAATGTGCTTCTAGTGTCAAAGCTATGAATTGTGTACTTGTGATTACTGGATTCCAAGTGAGGTTTTTACCAACGCCATAGACATTTTAGGTCCTTATGGCCTATAATAGTGCAATGAAGCACCTGAGCGTCAACATTACACCTATGAGTCATTTCATCGAACACCTTGTCTACACCTCATTCCGGACTATGTCCTCTAGGATCTAAGGCGGGAAAAACAAGGGGAATTGAGGCGTTATTAAACTAACAATCTCTTGTTAAGAATGATAGATCCTAGATTATCTAAGGAATTGGGCCCTAACTCCAAAGATATAAATCAATCTTTCCACTTCCAACATGAAATCAAACAATATTCACAAACACAATTCCATTTCATAAATTCATAATCAAACTAGCACATTGCAATGAAATCACAATTCAATTCCTACAGATTTAGCCACTCATGATTCAAGATTGAAAACACAATGAATTGAAGTAAAACATTGAGATGATGATGAAATTGAGAAATAGAAGATGAAAGATTACCAAAATTCAATCCAAAGATAGAATCCAATCCACAATTGAAAAGAAATTGCACCAAGATCAAGAAGTGTTGTCATTACTCCTCACCCTAGAACACTTCCTCTCTCTAGAAATTGAGAGTGTTTTGAGATGATTAAAAATATATAAGATGATAAAAATTTAAAAGTGATAAAAAAATCCCTTTCTACAACTGAATTTCTCCCTTTTAAACTAGATTCCTCGGGCTTCCAAGCTTCTCGAGCCCCATATCACGCCCGCCTCACGATCGTGGCCAGGGTCACTTATCGCGCCCAGGTGCCCAGCCATGACCATGATTTGTGTCACGACCACCGTCACATTAACGTGCGAACTGCGAACTAACATTAACGTGCGAACTGCGAACGTGTGAAGGATTGCACCGCAACAACTACATGATTGCACTTCTATGGCTCCCAAACATGCCTAGAGGACATTGCGGTGCAATCGTATCCAGGTGCGGTGCAATCATGCAGTAAGTGTGATGCAATCCTTCACAATTTCGCAATTCACAGGTTTAGGTTGGTTCTCCCTTAGAAAAAAAATATTCGTAGGAGTTAGTTCGGAAGTTAGAATAAATTTTCAGGGTGTCACAGTTGAGTGTATTCCCATGAACTTTGTTAAATATGGAACAATTATAGGTGTAACATGTTGTGTTAACAGCTTCAGCCCAAAACCTTTTAGGTTAGCCAAAATGAGCAATCATTGACCTTACGACTTCTTTGAGTGTGTGATTTCATCTTTTGGCAACACCATTTTACTATGGTATCCTAGGAGCTGAAAGTTGATGGAGAATATCGAAATGACCACAAAAGCTTTGAATCACTTGATTGATGAATTATGTCCCTTGATCTTACCTAATCTTCACAATACTTGATCCTTTCTCATTTTGCAGTTACTTCAATAGCTCGAGCATTAAGCTCTCGGTGTCATTCTTCTTTCTTAAGAAGATTGTCCAAGTATATCTAGTGTAGTTATCTACTACCACTAAAGTATACTTTCTACCACTTAGGCTTACTAGATCAACAGGCCCAAATAAATCCATGTGAACAAAACTCAAAGGTCTAGAATTTGTATCACTAGATTTGGACTTAAATGAAGATTTGATTTGTTTCCCCTTTTGACTGGCTTGACAAAGCCTATCTTTATTGCAAGTCACATTTGGTAGTCCCTCTACCAATTCTCCTCTAGCTAGCTTATTTATTTATTGGCTTAAAGTTGAGGTGGTTGAGCTTGTTGTGCCACTCCCAACTAAGATCTGAATTAGCTTTAGCTACCAGGCATACATTCGGTCTGGTCGAATCCCAATCAACTATACACATGTTCTTTCTCCTCCTTGCGGAAAAAACAACTTCACCATTCTCCTCACTGATTATGCAATACTCGGCCTTGGAGAATTCCACCTTATATCATTTGTCACAGAACGGACTAGTGCTTAGAAGGTTGAACTTCAACCCTTCCACAAAAGATACATCCTTTCTAGTTAGCCCGTTCCTTGAGACATCACCAATTGCTTTGGTTTGTCCACTTGTCTCACCACCAAAAATAACCTTAGGACCACTAGCTATTCGGAAGATGCTCATATTTGACTTTTCACCTATCATGTGCCTTGAGCATCCACTATCAACGTACCAAACAACCCTGTTAACCTGAAATCAAAAACTAATTTGATTTAGGCACCCAAACTTTCTTTAGTCCTTGCTAGTTAGTGTGCTTAAGCATCCATTTGAACCTTGAGCTATTTAAACCAAGTCTCGTTCCAATGTAGTCGTTAAAAAAATTCATAATCACAAGGGGTACTGTGGAAATTTTTGGGATTTTTAGGTCTATTTGAGTTTTGAAAATGGGGTTTACACACATTGCTATACACCCTATAATAGAACGTTTGCTTGTGCCTATGAAACTATTGAAATTGCGCTTTTGACATCAGTTCATAGCCATAAGCCAGTCCTTATCAGAAGGGAATAGCCATCCGACGCCTCTCAATGGTTATCTAGATGACCTCTGCCAACCTTTTGGGTTTACCATTCGTAAAGCTACGACTCTGTCTATTCAGCGAATGGTTGTTAACCGAGTAGTTATTAGGCTTACCTCTTGAATGATTTCCCTTCCTTGGTTGAACATTCGTGGATTGACCATTCGGTCCTCTGCCACTCGGTCTGTTCCGATTGGTGTTTTGAACACTGTTCAGGTTACCGTTAGACGGTTTACCTTTCAAAGGTTTCACAGCCTTTCAAGTTGTGTTACCTTTTGGTTGACTGCTCATTTGTGGTGCCTTGCCTTTGTCAACTATTCTTGTAGCTTCAGGTAGCAAGGGTTGACCTTTAAAAAACACAAAGTTTAGACCTCTACTTGTTGAAGGGTCTATGGGTTTGGTCAATAAAACATGTGAGAGTGAGTTGGGATTATAGCCTAGTCTGGCCTTATCACCACTCGGCCTTTGCTCACCCACCATTCGGTCCATTGTCTTGGATAAATTAGTGAAGGTGGCTATGAAGCCACGCAATTTTTGCACTCTTACCTCTCTTGTTTTGCACTCTTCCTTGAGTAAGAGAACTTGCTTCTCGAACAGACTTATCGTGCTTATTATCTCAGAAGGTTTGAGCACAATGCTCTTGAGAGATTCGTGTTCGGCCAATAGTCGAGCATTCTCTTCTTTCAATTTAGTTTGAGTGCTCTTAACATTTTTGAAGTACTTCATCAGTTTAAAGACTGAATCAATAAGATCTTCATCACAGTTAGAATCAAACTCATATTGGGTAGAAGAGGACTGAGAGTTTACCTCTTCGTCCTTAGCCATTTACCACAAATTTTCGTTTGACTCTTGTTGGTTGAGTAGGTAGATGAGTCCCTTCTCATCTCCTGAGCTTTCGTTCTCTCACTTGAGCTTGAGGTGCACAGTTCGTAAGTCACCTTCTTGGTTGACACTTCGGTTACGAGTGCTTTCCTCCTTCTGTCACCTTTCGAGTGACTGGCCGAGTGGTTATGTGATCGAGCGTCTACCACTCGTCTCTCCTGGAGCACTTCTCAAGTTGCTGTTGTTGTTGGTATTTCTCGGTTGGCCTTGATGCTTTCTCACAACCGGATACGGGCATTCTGCCTTGTAATGTCCCGGCTTCCTGCAATTATAGCAAAGTACATGCAACTCCTCGGAGTCTCTACTATTTGAGGTGGTCAAGCAAGGCGAATTAAGTTAAAATCACGGTAGTATTTTTGTAATTAAAACTGTGCTTTTAAAAATTCTTGATAGTGCAATTTTCAATTAATCGAAACTGCACTCAGAATCGTTAATAATGCAATCACATGTGTACATTATTAGTTTTCGTCATATGTACTATCAAGCGTTTTCAAATGTATTGTTATAATTATAGAAATTCCATATTGGTTTTTTTCTTAATTTCCAATTCTTGATCAACCCAAATTAATAATTGAGATTAATTCCTACATTTTGAATGGTACATACATGTGTTCCCACTTCAACCCTACTCTATTATATTCTTTAACTTTAGTTACGTTAAAAAAATCTTTGATTGAATGATGGAGAAATAGTGTTGACTAAGACAGAGGAATTGAGAAGGACTCCATATAACATTCCCAAATCAGATCAATGGACAGAAATCTTAGATGATGATGATGACGACGACCTAGCCAACGAACCCAACAGGGGGAAATTGTGGAGGCTGATTTCATCTTACTTTATTCTGTAAAAAGGCTTCTAGACTATATATATATATATATATATATATATATATATATATATATATATATATATATATATATATATATATATATATATATATATATATATATATAGAGGCGGGTTCAGGTGCGGCAGTGTCTTACGGTGCGGTTATTTCTTACGGTGCGGCAACACCAATAGTTCACCAAATATGCACCATCAACGTTAGGAAATACACCACACAAAACAGAGTAAACAGAGCCCTGCATCACCAAACACACACCATTAGGTGTGAGTAAAAACACCATACACTGTTCGGAAATACACCATTGGGGGTGGTGAGTTATATGGTGTGTTTTTTTGAGTCTGTGGTGTATTTTGTGATGTTTTATTACATTTCATTGGGGTGTGTTTTTATTACACTGTTGGTGCATATTGTTAACACTGTTGGTGTATTCTGGAATTTGACCGCACCGCCGCACCGTAAGACCCCGCCGCATGTCTTACGGTGCGGCAACACCAATAGTTCACTAAATATGCACCATCAACGTTAGGAAATACACCACACAAAACAAAGTAAACAGAGCCCTGCATCACCAAACACACACCATTAGGTATGAGTAAAAACACCATACACTGTTCGGAAATACACCATTGGGGGTGGTGAGTTATATGGTGTGTTTTTTTGAGTCTGTGGTGTATTTTGTGATGTTTTATTACATTTCATTGGGGTGTGTTTTTATTACACTGTTGGTGCATATTGTTAACACTGTTGGTGTATTCTGGAATTTGACCGCACCACCGCACCGTAAGACCCCGCCGTATATGAGCGCTCTTCTATATATATATATATATATATATATATATATATATATATATATATATATATATATTATTTTGAGAATATAAAACACTACTTTTTGCATGCATAAACCTCCGTACGTACACTTCGTTGTTTAGCAGCTAAGTAACTAATAACAAACCCAAATACATATATACATTCTCTCTGCAAGGGTTTTTCCGTTATCCTTTCCACAGATCATACAGAGAGGATGTGACACCCCGTAAATCTAAATGCTCATTGGGATTAATTAAGGAATTAATCCTAGCCTTCCTTGGTAATTTCTTCCTAAAATCCTGAAATTTCATAGTTGAAGGACTAGAAATTGACTAGTCTTCTTGGTGTACCTTGTGTGTTGTACCCCAATCCCTTATTCATCCAAACCTTAGTGAGGGTAACTTGGTATTTTCACTAATGAGAGGTGCTCATGTTTACCTAGCAAGACCTCTTGTCTTCATTCCATGCTAGCCAAAGTTCTAAAAACTCTCCAACCTCTCTCTAAAAGAATCCTAGCTTGCTCTCCAAGTCAAAAAGGGAACTTCCAAGCTTTGCATAGTCTTCCACCAAGATTCCAACTTTCCAACATTACAAGGCTAGGAATGGTAAGATTTATCCTTCCCTACCTTTTCCTTACAAGATGCCTCCATCTTTTCTCTAAATCTTTCTTCTACCTTGTGGGTTTTGGGAGTTTGTAGAAGATCTAGTGGTGGGTGAAGTGCTAGGTTGATCTAGAGGAGCTTTGGTCTTGCTTTGAGGTTGAAGAATGTGTTCTTGGTCTACAAGAGGTAACCCATGCTTTACAAAACCTATTTTATTACTTATATGATGATTTCTTAGCTTCTACATGTGATTCTTGTGTTGAAATGTGAGATTTGATGCATTGTCTTGTGGTCAGGCATGTTTAGAGCTTGTTTTTAGGGTTCTTGTATGCCATTGCTTGGCTATTTCTTGGGTTCAAGTCATATTGTTGTATTGTGTGAGATTTTGGGTGTTTTGGACTTGAACTTTGCCTTAAAAGTGCAAAATCGCGAATGCTGAATTTTAGGTGCAGGGTGTACCCGCGGGTGGAGGTCCACCCGTGGCCCCACCCTCAAGGAACATATGTGGGGATTGCGGCGATTTGTTCCCCGTGGTCCATTCTTCTTGGTATTTGATGTTTTGACCTCCCATTGTTAGATTATTGAGCTTTTGTGAGTCTTCTTGATGTTTCGTATGTCTAGAACGATGAGTTAGGAATCCATGTTAGGATTTGGTGTCTTGAGTCGTGCTTATGATCCAACCTTGTGATTCGTTCGATTGATGTTGAGTCTTTATGGTTCATTGGAACTATTTTGGTTTGCCCGTTTGATATGCATCCTAGTCTTGGTGTCATTGATGCTAGTATGTGTTGTTTGTCCCTTTCTATTAAGGATTGGCAACTCGTGTTGCCAATCATATTGATATTGGATTGAGGTTCATTGTTGTTGTTGAGTATCGTTTCATGTCCTTCATTGAAACCCCTTGATTGAATCCCTTGATGTGATCTCGTGTGTATGATTATTCCTTGATTAAGCTATTGTTGAGCTTATCCGTTGTTGTACACACTTTGTGTGGAATCTAGGTGTTGTTGTATCTCTAGATTCCGTGTGTTTTGACTCTTGTTGGGATGATGGATTGATGTGATGAGATGTTTGAGCTGGTAAAGTGGACAGTGTGGGACTTATGTGTGAACGGACCGGTAGTGAGGCTCCGGATGGCCGTTTGGTTACTTGTGACTTGTGGGCAACAGGGGAAACTTATCCTCGTTGCCAGAGATGGTAACTAACCCGTTGAGATTGGAATCTCAATAGGGGTGTATACACTTAAAGTTATTAGCTCTGTTTCCATTGGACTGCGGTCCCACTATGAATCGAGCCGTGGTGCTGACTCCATGGTATATGAACTTGGAACTGTGAAACTTGTGATGTGTAGTTGATGTAGTTCACTGTGGCATGTAGTTGCCAATATGTGATGTGTATCCTTTGCAAATGAGCATGTCTTGATGTATTCTACTTTGTGATCAGTAGAATACATCTCGAGTTGTATTGGTTACAGTTGGTATTCTTGTCTTGTTGTTGTCGTAAGGATGCTGACTTCCTTTTCCTTTTGAGAGTGTGAATGAGTCCTTGAAGTTGACTTCTCTCTATGGCTTTTGAAATGATATATACTGTGTTCCGTTTCGAAAATGGTTTTGACTTATACTTATCTATATATGCTATTTAACGCGTGTTGATGGGTTACAAACAATATTCGCTGACCGGTTGTTATCCCCAAGTTATGTTTTCCTTGTTCTACAGGTTTTGAGTAGAGACCCAAGAGCGCAAAACTTGGAGCTTTAGTTAGTTTTACCCTTTGTCTAGACGTTGTGTTTGAGCGGCCTGTGTGCCTTGACTCTTTTTACTATGTTGAATGAATGGTTTTGTTTTCCCGCCTGTGCATCTTTAGTAGTTAAGATGTGGCATAATGCCCCCGTATAGGCTTGCTTCCGCTTAATGTTTATCGATGTTTAGACTGTTTATCTCTTGCATCTACGTTTTGAAAATATGGTAAAATCGGGGGTGTTACAGAGGAAGTCCAAGGCTGCTATAAAACAAAGACACTGTTACAATGTCACAGTCACGCACATTGAGCACAAACCTCACGCACATTAAGTACAATACACATGCACACTAAGTACAAAACTCACGCACATTACTCACCCACACAACCGCACGGAAAGCTATATCCGCACCTGAACCCTTCCATATATATATATCCACACAATATATTGTTGGTTTTACGGCCTACAAAAGCCGTTCAGCAGGTCAACACTACAGTAAAATACTAGGTTAAAAGGAATAAAGTATTTAGTAGAGAAAAAATAGAGTAACGTTACTTGATTGAAAAATCTGACCCTTTACAAGGTGATCCGGCGGTATTTATACAACGAGGTAGATCCTCTATAACGCAAAAAGAAGGAAAAATAACTAAAATTATGCTTTAGAAACTACTAAAGCCGGCACATTAATTGCCTAAAATAAGAAGGGAAACTACTTGCAGCTCAAGGAAAGAATCTACACAGTATTCGCATTTAACCGCCTCTGGGACGCGCACTCGGTCAGGGACGCTCCGACTGCCCAGTCTGGTCACCCGTCGGATCAACTAAGTACCCGGTTAGGGACACTCCGACCAACCAGTCTGGTTGCCTGCCCAAGCCAACTAAGTACCTGATCGGGGACACGCTAACTATAGAGCTTGGTCGCCCGGGTGCCCGTTACCGTTGTCACTTGCGAATGGGCCGCCCTTCCTCTTGAACTACTATGTGTCTTCAGTAGCCAGGACTGGTTACCTATATTCTTCCAGGCTGAGTGCCCGATTGGGGGTATCTATCACTAGTCCTTCACTTTTCTTAACTCTAGCCGAGCGGCGACTCAGAAAAGTAGAATAAAGACCTCCAAGTACAGCACTCGTGCTCCCGACTGGTTTCTCGCCACTCCCTTTAATTGAGATAAGCACGCAGCCTGGCACGCACTTATATGCTGACTGGTCTCATTATTTTCCTTACTGGTTCTGAGAATAGGTACGGTCGCTGACATGCAATTATGGCAACTCCTCGATTCCCCCTAGTTACAGTCCCGAAGCATGTCTTTTCGTAACCGTCTTGTCAGCTGTTACGTCTCTCCCCCAACCGTCTGATGGAATACACGTGTGGCAACCTGGCCGACCGGATATACTTATAAAGAGTCATGCCCATCACCCATTTCTCGTTCCGCATTTCTGCCCTCCTTTATCCCAAACCTCCAACAAACTTCCTTTCTTCTCCCTTTTTGCGGCGACCTTCTTCCTCCTCCTTTCTCTGGCGACCGACGCCCTACCCCTTCTGAAGTCAGTTCCGTCATCCCTTCGCCCTTCGCCTCTTCTTTCTAAGGTTAGCCTTCTCTTCCTTTCCTTCCTTCTTTCTCTCATTTCTTGCTATGTCTTCACCGTAACCCCCCGCTACTTCTACCTCCGATGCCTGTCAAGGCCAAACCTCTAACCCTCAGGCCACCACTTTTCTCCCGGCGCGCGGCCCAGGGCCCCACCTCAATAGCCCTTATGGACCCTCCAATTGACAGGGAGCCAGGCTACTTCTAGGATTTGGAGTGGTCGGTCACGTCAGCCGCCGCTCTATTCTGTCTGAGGTCGATTTCCTACACACCCACCGGCTGTTAGACACCGTGGCGGTAATTCGGCATCCCTGCAACCGGTTGGTGAGCGATCCCCCGAAAGGTGGGTATGTGGGGTTTCACTATGTACCAGTCAGTCCGCTTTGGATTCTGGGTGCTGATTTTCCTTTCCTCTCCCTACTCCTACGGTACTATGGCATTGTATCCGGTCATTTGGTGGCCAACACCTACCGCCTCCTGGTCTCCTTTCTGACCGGTGAGTGATTCCAACCATTGTTGTTAATTGGTTGTCTTTATGTAAATCATAAGATGCAAAATCTTAATATAAAAAAGTATTTGGAATTTTCACTGTAGACGACAAAGATGAAAAATTCCTACGCTCTAATTATGGCCTTATGGGCAATGCTGAGTGGGTTAGTCGTTTAGTCGACAGTACACCAAAATCTGAGGAAAGGGACCTGCAAGATTATATTATTGTCTGGGAACACTTGAGTTCCAAAAAGTATCAGACAGCATGGGCTGCAACGTAACATTTGATATATTGTTCAAAGACATGAGCACGCTAATTTAGACTGACAAATTAAAAACATATGAATCATGCACACAACCTTGTCTTTAGAAAATTAAATTAAATTCTTAATTTTCTTCTGTCTTTAATTCCCATTAAATATTCTTATTTCCTGTTCTATATTTGTTGACTTTAACTTTTAATTATAAGAAATGTATATATTACATAGCTAGAGAAAATTCTATATATGAAACTACATGCAGTTTCATGACACATCGTATTTAATGCGTGATGAAAAATAATCTATAAACATAACACTAATTCCCACCGCTGTCACATTGTCTTTTTTTTTTTTTTCAAATATTGTGTAATGCACCAGTGCAGACAAATACACTCTCATCTCACACACATGTTTGCCCCCATGCAGGATTGAACTACAGACCTTCAGTTTACAAGACTGACGCTCTACCACTGAGCTATAGGGGCTAGTCATTAAAAGCAATGTTTGTTTACTTTTTTATCAAATTACCTAATTATTTTATATTTTTATCAATATGTGAACGTAATTAATTACTGATACTATATTACAATCATTTCTTTCAAAATAAGAGAATAGTCATTCTTCCCTTGAATTTGGGTTTTCTGTATGGAGTTATACATGTTTGGAACTCTTCAAAATAGAGCCTAGAGCACTATTATTATATTTTGTTAGAGTTAAATGTAATATAATTTTTGGATATTATTATTATAATACTAACAATACGTCTGTTTTTACTCTTAATTAGCTTATTCTCTAATTTTCTATTTTGATTTTTAAATTTCAAAAAATACACAATTAAATGTTTTTGTCTTCTTTCGGCTGTGAGCACATAATCCACATAATAATCACTTTAATACGTGGTGGAGAACTGATTATATTGTATTAACTGAACATGATTACAATGAGATCAGATGATATGAATATATACAATAGAGAGTAACAGTGTGACAAGTATAAGAAGTAGAGAGTCATAGTGTGACAAGGATAAGAAGTTCTAAACAGACTCAAATACAGAGTCCTAATACTCCCCCTCAAGCACAGTGTATACTAGTAACCTGTAGCTTGTCCTTTAGGGAAGAAAATCTAGGTCCAGACAGAGCTTTGGTGAAGATATCAGCAAGTTGATCCTTTGTGGAGATGAAGTTGACTTGGATATCGCCCGAAGCTACTCGATCACGAACAAAATGATAATCAATCTCCACATGCTTGGTGCGCGCATGAAAGATTGGATTGGCACTCATATATGTAGCTCCTAGATTATCACACCATAATTTTGGAATGGAAATACCCGGAATCTGTATCTCACGCAGTAATGACATAATCCATAGAACCTTAGCACAAACATCTGCAAGCGCTTTGTATTCAGCCTTAGTGGATGACCTGGCAACAGTTCTCTGTTTCTTGCAAACCCAGGATATAAGATTACTCCCCAAGAAAACAGCAAAACCACTCGTGAATTTTCGATCCTCAGGACAACCAGCCCAATCAGAATCAGAGAAGGCATGAATGTCTCTAGATGAGCACCGTCGTATGCGTAAACCATGATCAACTGTTCCCTTAACATACCTGAGTACCCGTTTGAGCTGCTCCCAGTGTGACATGGTGGGAGCATGCATATATTGGCATAACTGATTAACTGCAAAGGATAGGCCAGGTCGTCTGACAGTGAGATATTGCAGTGCTCCAGCTGGACTCCTGTACTGTGTGGGATCATCATATAAATCTGAATTGGAGGGGACAGTTTTCAAGACAGAGATAGGTGTAGAAAGGGGTTTGCATTCAGACATTCCAGCCCGTTTTAAAATATCATTCATATACCGTTGTTGAGATAAAATAATCCCATTGTCACTCTTAACTGTTTCAATTGACTCTTGTGTGACCAAAACGTTTACAAATTTGACACGGATCATCATAGCACCAAAAACAATTGACCCCCGTGTGACCAAAACGTTTACAAATTTGACATGGATCATCATAACCACGTCTGCCATGCTGCTGAGCTTGATGCGGATTACCACAACCCATGAATCCTAAGCTGGACGGCGGCGAAGACGACTTCTTTGAAGAGATCATAGACGAGGTTTCAGAGATCAGAGGGATGAGCTGTTGTGGGGATCACCGAATTGTGTTTTTTTTTTTTTTGGAACCCTAGCTAACTGATACCAGATGAGAACTGATTGTATTGTATTAACTGAACATGATTACAATGAGATCAGATGATGTGAATATATACAATAGAGAGTCACAGTGTGACAAGGATAAGAAGTAGAGAGTCACAGTGTGACAAGGATAAGAAGTTCTAAACAGACTCAAATACAGAGTCCTAATAGTGGTAACAAAACATTAGACTTACTAACCTCCAGCCATAGTTTTCTATTATTGATGTTTGAGTGCTTTATCTCTTGAATATGAGTCCCTACCTTGGGGTTGTTGTAGAATCAATGTGAATAGAGAATAGATTTTTTCCTCAATTCTCTCATTACTCTGGATTATATATGAGTCGCTAACTGAGCAATGAGACACTACAAGAATAAAGACATTTAGTGACAAATCTTTTGTGACACTTCATAATTTAGTCACAAATAATTTTTTTTTTTTTTTTGTAACAAAAAAGTAATTCAACACCATTGTATAGTATAATTGTGATAACTTTTTTTTTTGTCACATATAATATGGTAATTGTGACGACTAAGTATTTGTTATGAATAAGTTGTCACTATTACTAGAATAATAGTGTCGTAACATGCGTTGTCACTATTTGTTGTCACTAAATGTATGTTTATTTTGGCGACATTATAATTATGGCTGGAACGAATGTAATTGTGACAAAAAACAACGTTGACACAAATTTTTGTACTTTTTTTGTGACAAATAGTTGTTGGTCACTCTTGTTGGTAATATTCGTGACAATGTTTTTTGTCAATAAAAATACAATTGATTTGTACCATTAGAAATGAGAAACAATTGTGAGAAGAAATATTGTTGTCACTAATATTGTCATTTTTTGTGATGAAATTATTACAAATATTTGTGACGCTCTATAATTCCGTAACAAAAATTATTAAATTGTAACAATAATTGTGTTGATTTTTTTGTCACTAATTTATTATAATTGTGACGAGTAATTAATTGTTAGAATGACTTCATCACTACAGTTAAATGGTTGGATATTGTGTGAAATGAATGTAATTGTGAAAATACATTTTATAATCACTCATTTTTAAATGTTCTTATGTGACAGATAAGTTCACTATTACTTTTTTTACTAATTTGTCATATCAATTTTTTTTTTTTTGAAAATAAACATGTATATGTTTAGTACCAACAATATATTTCAAAAAGATTTATTAAAATTAACCATTCAAACTCAAAATATATATTTTTTTTTTTGGAAACCTTCAAATTGAAAATATAAAAAGTAAAGAATTCGAAAGTTATAAATACAAATTCATATAGTACTCAATCATCATCATCATCACCACCTTCCTCATCTTCAGATGTTGGAATCTCATCATCTATCATTAATAAAAGCATCTCCATCACTATCAATTTCATCTTCTTCGATACTCATGGTATGAACATTTGATGAGCTTACTTCAACAGTTGGAACATCCAAATCAGGCCTATGCAATACCATAACATCATTATTATATACCTTCCAAATTAGAACCTTGAATGGTAAATGTGATACCCAGTTTTTTTTAGCCCTTCTAAATTCTTCTTTTTTCGATTGATCATTCATTTCTTTTCTAATGTGAAAAGAATTTAGAAGAAGAAGTTGCAAAATTTAAATAAATCGCACAAACAGCTTTAGAGAAACAAGCTACTGAAATCAAGCAAATTTTTGCTCACTTAGCAAGTAATCAAGTGCTTCAAAATATGCTAAGCAATCCATCTCCATCAACTACCTCAAATGAAGAATAATTAAAATATTTTATTTTAAAACATTTTTATTTGATTCAGTTGTATTTCTTACAAAGTATATTTGTTAGAAAATGATGTCTTTATATATATATATATATATATATATATATATATATATATATATATATATATATATATATATATTATTTGATGAGTAACATTTGTTGAATGAATTATTTTATTCTAAATAATAATTAAATTAAAATATTTAATTATGACAAAATTTTGAAATAAATAATTTTATATTTTGTGCATTTGGCTAGTATTATTTGGAAAAAGAATTGTGACCAAGTAATGGTCACAACAAAGTAATTATTGATACCAATTTTTTGGTCACTGATAATCATTTTTGCATCAAGAACAATTCTCACAATTAAGTACAACTATTGTGACTAAAGTGTTGCCACAATAAAATAATTAATTGAAACGATTTTAGTTGTCACTAGATCAATTTTTTTTAATAACATATTTGGTCTCAAATTATACATTTATTGTGACAACTATCATTATCACTCAAATACTACTTTTAGTGTAAGTAAATATTGTCACAAAAGTAGTGAGTAATTGTGATAGTTTTTCAAAAGTCGTCACTACTACAATAGTGACGGATGATATAGTGACGACAGGTGCCGACTTCAAAAATTGGTCACTAATTTCAATAGTGACTAAAATTGATAATTTCGGCGACAACTTTTGTTGTCACTAAATGTGAAATTTCTTATAGTGAGAGTACTTAGGAATTAACCCTTATACCTACATCTCATCAATGTACGTGAGTAATTACCTGACCAAATACTAAGCTTTAGTCAACCTAAAAAGTTTACACCACATAAAATACTTAATAATAATAATAATAATAATAATAATAATAATAATAATAATAATTAATGGAAACCGTTACATCTCTAAATTATTATAAATTTATAATTATTTCTCCAAAAATCAAAGAATATCTCCAGGTAATAAACAAAACTATTCCACACATCATAGTACATGAAATAAAATAGCGAGTTGCTACCCAAAAAGTAACCAAGTAAATAAAGCATGACTCGTGTCATGAGTTTAATTCTTATCAATTAATCTTTTTTTTTTTTTTTGATCGATTTAGATAGTGATGATAAATTTCCTATCATCCAAAAGAAATGCTGGTACAATATAGAATATTTTCAAGCCTGTCAAATTATATTTGTACATACTAACTTTATTCCTTTATTATTCATGTGTGTGGCATCAACAGTAGTATAATTTAAGTGCTGCTTAAAAGCCTCTATCCCCCACCACCACACACTTTGCCTCTTCTCACATTAAATTGTTTTTTTGCACTACAAATACCATCTCTTCCCTTCACAATTCCCCCATTCAATCCTGCCTTATTTCCTCTTTGCACTACTACTATACAAAGAAACCACAACCCGGCCTTCATTATCTATTAGTTGTTTGTTCTCATCTTAGCTAGTTTCTTCACAAACTAACCCACCATTTAATCAAGTTCTTGAATAATCCACCATGTCAACCATAGCATATAATCAAGATAATTTGTTATCATGTTTAGAGTCTCAAATCATTGAGACAGCAACTCTGAAACTCAAACTGTCCTCTCCAAGATGTATAGATTTAGGTGGTTGGGGTTTCCTTCAAAGCCTCCCCAACACTTCCATGGAGAAGGGAAAACAACCCACATATGTCCACCCCTTGTCCAAACAATTTTCATCTTATTCATGTTCTAAGCTAAGCGAGACAAGCTTGAAACTATGCACTGAGAATCTGGGAAGCGAAACCGGCACCGACATCGCCGAGACCGCAATTTTCTCATCGGATTCTTTACCGGAGTCGTCGGCGCTACCTCCCTTGCCACGACAAGTTGCGGCGCCAAGAAACCGCAACAAGGTGAAAGGAAAACCAAAGAACTTCCCGCCTCCATTGACAACGTTAAGTGCTCCGAATTCCCTTCAGGTTAGGTCCCGCCGCGAAGGTGGTAGGCTGATAATCGTGGCCGTAGAGGCCCCACCAAAGCATGCTTACTTCCAAGCTGAGCGTAGCCATGGCCGCCTCAGGCTATCTTTTTGCTCTGACTCGGCCAAAACAAACGGCGAAGTGGATGGGACCTGTCGCGATATTACCATTGAAGATGAAGAGGAGGAGGAAAGGGACATGGACGGTAATATATTGGAAGCTGAGGTGGAAATGGGAATGGAGAAATATCAAACACTAAGGCGGTGCATGGAAAGTGGGCATAGAAACAAAGCATTGTGTGATTTAAAGCCTTTATGCGTTGCTACATCTTAATAAGTTCAATTTTTGTGTTTGATTTAAATTTTTTATTTTATTTTTTCCGACACATTTTTAGTTGTACTGTACGGTTGTACCTTCGATCTATCCGTCCTTGGCTCATTCAACTTCTATATTTGTTAGAAATATAGGTCAAATACGCCATCTAATATACACTAAAATACAATTAGGTAATTAAATTCAAACAATATGCAATTGAGTTCCTAAATTATCTAATTTCATACAATTAATTCAATTTATAAATTTTTCAGGTTTTTAACAGGTCACCTCAAATTTAAAATATTTTTATAAATAATTATTTAAAATTAATTATGTAAAATTAAATTAATTTTTTTTATAAAAAAAGTTGCGCCGGAGACGAGGAAGTTTTTTGGTCTCTAGCCGGAGACTAAGAAGGTTTCTTCGTCTCCGGCACGGCGGTGACCTTTGTTTTAAAATTAAATTGTAAATAATAATTTTAAAATTATGGACGCGACCCGTTAACACGATACAAAATCGGAAACAAAAATAACGGGTTAGTGTTTAGCCTTAACATGTCGCGGATCATTAACGGGTTGACCCGTTAAGAACCTGTTATGTTTCATATCTTAGCGGGTCAACCCGTTAAACCTATTAAGAACCCGCTTAACCCATTAATATTATCGTGTTAACTCGTTTACACAAACCTGTTTATAACATGCTAAGAACTATTGTCATTTAGGTAAGAACCATTGTCATGAAGGAGATTACAAAACATATTATGAACATGACTAATGATGAATTTACTACATTAGGCCAAGATCCTACACCAATTATTGATGCTCAACAATCTGAAATTTGAATTTTTGTTGTGTTCAATTTATTCTAACAACTAGCATGGACTTCTTTAATTATGATTTTTGGATGCTATTTTATCATTTTATGAATGTTATAAATTGATTTTTTTTTTTAGTTTGTTTGATGGATTGAATTGTAGGTTTTATTTTTATTTTTTTTTATATAACTTAACTTTAAATTTTTGTTTTTTTTTTTTTTTAAAATATATTAATAGGATTAGCGGGTTTAAACGGGTTTCATGTCATATCGTGTCGACATGACTCGAAACATGTTAAATAAACGTGTCTATCATGTCAACCCGTTAACAAATCGTGTTCGTGTTTGTGTTAAAAATTTGAACCCGTTAATCTTAACGCGTCGTATCCGTGTTTAGCCTTATCGTGTTCATGTCGTTATCGTGTCGACTCGTTAACGAGCCCGTATACACGAATTACCAAGTCTACATATGAGTTAATTTTTTTTTTTTTTGGTCCTAGACTTATTAGGAGTTTGACACATTTAGCCTACCATAAATAATTTTACCACATTTTATCAGACCTATTAAATATTAGACAATTTTAGTCCACGGTCAAAATCTACGTTCTCTCTCCGTAAAACTGAAGGATTTTTTTGTCCTTTCCGGTCTTACCTCTAACATCATCTATAGGAATGTAAATCTCCAGCCGTTTCATCACTTCTTTCTTGATGTACAATATTCGCCCGACACAAGGCGCAATTGGAGTCAGATTTAAGTCATGGATCAATGCACCGCAATATAGGCTGCAAGTTTGGGATCACTCATTGCCACCATTTAATTCTCTGATATGAGATTATCACACCCCTAGAGCTGAGTTGGAATCACAGAACAAAGAAACAGTGAGAAAGAGAAGTTTTGCAGAAAATTGGGAGAAGAAGTTGAAGAAGCTAGAGAGAAAAGAGAGAAATTTCATAGCCAAAAGTCATGCCCCTGCCTTCCACAGTCTGCTTCCTATATTACATTATTTTCCAAGCAAAATTAAAGGAAATAAAACAATAATAAAAGTTACTGATGATGCACGATGCGTGAAATTCTCACAACGGCTTCTGGAATATATGGCCAACGACTTGCTGCCAGCAGCTTCTTCATACGACACCGTTTTGGTTTGTGAGGTGGATCCCAACTACTGCTTCAATATTTCCCTTCAATGCTTGGTCTGTGACATTACCCCCTCCAACAATTGATCCTTGTCCCCAAGGATCAAACCTTGGAAACTGTTTAATCACATGATAATAATCTTCCCATGTAGCATCCTCCTTAGGCAAATTAGCCCATTGCACCAAGATTTGAGTAACTGCTTTGTTGTTTCTCTTCACCAACCTCTTGATTAATACAGCCACTAGTTCAGCCAATATTTGTCCATCAGGTTCGGTAAAGGGGGGGGGGAGGGGGGGTGGGGGTTCGCCCTGTAGTATGATTTCAGGGCCCGCTCTCATTTTAAGTTGGGAAACATGAAAGACTGGATGAATAAGAGTTCCTGAAGGTAACCGCAACTTATAGGCCACTGATACCACCTTCTCCAGTATTTGATAAGGACCATTGTATTTGGAAGTTAGTTTAACGTTGTTTCTTACTGCCACTAAAACTTGCTTGTAGGGCAGTATTTTGAGGTAACTGTTCTGAGCTTGCAGCAAGTTTCACTTAAGAGATGCTATCATTGCTGCCCTGTTGCTTAACCAACTTCCTGCTTCATCATTAGTTACATGTCCCAGAGCCAACATAGGAGGTAAATAATCATAAAGAGCCTTGAAAGGTGGAATTTGCAGAGAATGGTGATAATTGGTATTATACCAGTACTATGCTAAATACAATCACTTTGCCCAGTCTTTAGGCCTTTGGAAAGCCATGCATCTCAAATAAGTCTCAACACATCTATTAACCCTCTCAGTCTGACCATCAGTTTGGGGATGGTAAGCTGTGGATAAACTCAATTTTACTTGCAGCTGCTTTGTAACACCCCAAATTTACCAATACTTTTAAAACTTACATAAAAAAGGTAATTTCATTATAAATTCCCAAACAGAGCATGAACTAAGCATAATAGTCGGGGTGTTATGTCACACCTACATTTGAGAACCTATGTGCACAGGCTAAACTATTCAAACATAAGAAATCCTCAAATCGATATTCAATACAACTCCAAGGCACGCAGGCCAATAATTGAACTATTCTAACTAAGCCCAGGCTCTGAATAGCGCGCTCCGAAGCTAAGGCTCATTACCTGAAAAACATTCGGTATAACAACCGTCAGCGAATAATGCTGGTAACCCACTCCAACGCGTTAAGTACAATATAGGTAGATATAAGAAACTGATTTTGAAACTGGAATACATATATATACTTACAAAACTCTAATTTAAATCCGAGAATAGACTCAATCAAGCAATAGCAGATGCATTCAATACAATTAAACACAAACATAAAGATTTTAGCATGCATCCTAAGGTCACAAGACTACACCATACCAACCATACCAATATTCAGTTGTCATCACAATCAAACAATCAACAATAAGGCACGTATTGGAGTACACACATAAGGTGGTGCCGCAGGACCATTCACATGACCCGAACCTTGAGTTCCATTGCCAAGGGGTCAGTGCATATAGCTCTGACATGGCCTTGCAGCACTTTAACTTGTACCGCAGCACAAGGAGAACCAAACGATTGATCGCAACTAATCAATGAACCGCAGCTCATTTGTATCATAAATGTTTGATCGCAACCAAACTATGGACCGCAACCCTATTATCATATATGTCTTATCACAACCAGATTATGGACCGCAGCCCTATATATATATATATATATATATATATATATATATATATATATATATATATATATATATATATATATATATATATAACAGCCGATTGTTCCCAACCAATCCAACTGCCTGTATAGCCAACCGGCCGGGTTAATACCTGGTTGTTCTCAACCAACTAGATAGTCATTATTTGGGTTATCATGCACAACACCATAGAAGCCAAACAACATGCAAGTATGCAACCCACATTAACACATAACGAGGGGGAATCATCGGGGAACACTTAACCCAACATAACTCATACGTAACAACTACATTAACCCACCCATGACACTCCTACGGGATCATACACCTTCCTCCTAGGCCAACGGGATACCAATTCAACTAGCATGCAATAGACAAAACTCTTTTATCCTAAGAACGGCACCCGATACATCAAACTAGACTCACACACGACAAACGGGGTTCCAGCGGGTAGGTGGTGGGTGGAGGACCACCCGCCAACCTCCCGCCGGCGGCGAGTACTATTCCAGCGGGTGGCCGGCAAGAAGTCCACCGCCCACTGGAACAATAGAGGCGGGCAGTGGGTAGGTGGCGGGAGGTCACTCCCCCACCTACCCCCCACTGATACACAGGCAACTTTATGGACCCGGGATCCCTCGTGGAACCTGAAACCATGTCCAAACACATTCAAACACATAATGACAACACCACGTATTCAATTAACGGAATCACACCAAGAATCACACCAAATACACCCTAACACAATCCCTAAACATGTCAAGACTCAACACCTGATCATGCAAAATCCCACCCAAACATACCAAGAATAACATAATACGAAATCCACATTATTACCCTAGGGCTATAGACATAATCAATATACAAGATCGTTCATATAATTTATCATAGTATCAAGAACATCAAGATTATCGCATAAACATCAAGATTATCACATAAACATGAAGGTTATCACATAAACACAATACAAACCCTAGGCAAAGCTCTATCAAGACTCAAGCACAGAATCATATATCAAAGGAGCCAATGAATAAGATATAGCGAGAAAAATAGGTTTTGTTGAGACATGGGTTACCTCTTAGCCTTAACCAATATCCTTGGCTACTAAGGTTCTTTCTCTAAGATCTTCTTCTCGTGGGTTCTCCTACGTTTGGTGGCAGGGAAATTCCTGGGATATCTTGTGTGGTAGAATCACTTGTGGTAGGATTTCCAAATGCTTCCTAAGTCTATATATATATATATATATATATATATATATATATATATATATATATATATATATATATATATATATATATATATATATATATATATATATATATTTAGGAGTCTTGACTAGGGTCTGAATAGTAAGGATCCACTTATCCTATTTCTTATAGGATTAAGGATTTGGTTTTAAGGGTAAGGGTCCATGATCCATGGTGGGCCACCTCAATTAATTAAAGGAAATCCTAACCCAATTAAATCCTTTATTATTAAAGGAATCAATTAAATAATTAGTCCGGGGTTTAGAGGCCGTAACACGGGGTGTTACATGGTTAAACAATCTTTGCCAAAACCTGCTAATAAAGATTTTGTCTCTGTTTGATACAATATCTTGTGGTAATCCATGCAATTTATAGATATTCTCCATAAAGGAATCAGCAATTATCTCTGCAGTATAAGGATGTGATAGAGCTATAAAATGAGCATATTTAGTTAGCCTATCAACCACCACAAAAATGACTTCCTTATGTTGTGATTTAGGATGTCCTTCAATAAAATCCATGGAAATCCCACTCGAAGCCTGCTCAGGAATAGCCAAAGGTTGCAAAAGACCTGGACTGAGAATATTCTCCTCCTTGCACCTTCGACATACATCACACTCCTTAACAAAGTTTTCAATATTTCCTTTCATCCCTGGCCAGTAAAATAACTACTTGACCCTGTAGTAGGTTGCTTGTTGTCCAGAGTGCCCTCCTAATGGTGAGTTGTGCAACTCTGTCAACAACCTTCTTCTTAGACCTCTAGTGGTACCAATATACAATTTATGTTTATATCGAAGCAACCCATTAGTAAGGGTGATATCAGGATCATATGAAGAATCCACTGCCACTGCAGCCAGCTTCTCTGTTGCCCATTCATCTTGCTCATAATTGCCTAAGATTTCTTCTAGCCATTTAGGGGTTACCCCAGAGATTCCATTCATAATGGCTTCATTATAAGTCAGCTTTCTAGACAGTGCATCAGCAACACTATTTTAAGAATCTTTCTTGTACTGGATTGAAAAATCTAGACCCATCAATTTAGTGAGTCCTTTCTGCTGAATTGCAGTGGTTATCTTCTCTTCTAGCAAGAATTTCAAGCTTTGGTGATCAGTTCTAATGATGAAGTGTCTCCCCAACAGGTAAGATCTCCACTTATCTACTGCATTTATGATAGATAGATACTCTTTTTCATAAATTGACATTCCCAAATGTTTTTCACTAAAAGCCTTGCTAAAATAGGGTATAGCTGTAACACCCCTAGCTAATTTTTAAAATATTTAAAGCCTATGAAATAAAGGCAAATCTATCATTATTCATCCAAGCAAAGCGGAACTAACAACATAAGTATCGGGTTGCTATGCTACATCTAGGTTTGAGAACCTAGATGCACAGGCTACACTAACTAAACAAGCATAAACTATAATTAATACCCATGATACAATCCAAGGCTCACAGGCCATCTAACCAATACTAAACTATCTAAGCTAGATTCTTGTGTGCATCTAGCGCACTCTGAAACTACTGATCTGTACCTGAAAAATATGCGGTGTAACAACCGTCAGCGAATAATGCTGGTAACCCACTCCAACGCGTTAAGTACAATATAAGTAGATATAAGAAAATCATTTTGAAACTGGAATACATATATAATCCTAAGCAACTCTAGCTTTAAAACCAAGATCAAGACTCAAGACACAATCAACATGTTTAACATTACGAATCAACATAAAGAATATAACATGCATCCTACGTTTGCAAGGCATAATAAACGGGCTAGCAGACAAATGGAAATTAAAGGCAAACAACGGGGTCCAATAACAATCAATTATCAAGTAATCATCAGAACACACAATTCATCTTCTAACCTTATACCAAGTTCCAACCTTTTTACTCCTCTCCATCCTTATATCAGTTCCAACATGTACCTCCAGGTCACCCTTATTCCTCCGGAGCAACTACATGCCCCAATCCGTAACCACCAACAAGTCCACCAACAAGGTAGCACCGAAATGTCATTCGCATGGTCAGTGCCTCTAGTACCAATACCAAGGGGTCCGCGCATATAGCTCTAACATGACACCGCGGAGCTTATACCCTAACTCCAGCCTTTAGCCAGCAAGTCTAAGAGGTGGTCAGTGCCTTTAGCACGATAACCGAGCACTCGTTGTGCTTTCCGCCAACAATTCATCTCCACCAATCACAATCTCATCATCATCAGTCACATCGATCATTGCGCAATGATCACAACACTCATCATCATTCAATCAATCATGTAATCAACAATAACAACCAAGGCACATTAACAAACGACGCGCACACTACACACAAATTCCTAGAACGGTACTCAAAACATAATACAAGACTCATAAACATCAAACGGGGTACAACGGGACATGGGGAAACAAAAAATGGGGAAAAACATCCCGCCACACCACGCTATTCCAGCGGGTGGGCGGTGGGTGATGGACTACCCGACGGTGGGCGTCCGTATTCCAGCGGGTGCCCGGCGGGCAGTTGACTGCTCGCCAGCTGCCCGCTAGCTGCCCGCTAGAATCGTGCAGCATGGGCAGTGGGTAGGTGGTGGGGACTCATCCCCCCTCACACCCCCCATTGGTACGAATGTAGATTTCACGGTTCAGGGTTCGTTCGTGGAACCCAAAACTGTAACAACCCAAAATTTAATTTCATAAATCCAATTTTAAAAAATTCTGAAATAGTCATTTTTCACTCTGTAAAAATTTTTGCGATGAAATCAGTGTTGAATAAATTATTTTGAGCCACTTCCAAGTAAATTCAACACCGGGATTTATTTTAAATCTAAAATCCTAAATTTTCGGGTACTTCGCATATCAAGTTTTAAATTGAGAAATCAATCTGAGTGAGACCGGGAGAAATCTGAACCAAGTCTTTGTTTGGAAATTTTTTGGAAAAATACATTTTGACCCCAAGTTATTCAAAAATCATCTTTCTAGACTATGGTTCATGATGCAAGGTGAACCCTACAAGTTTATTTTACATTTCTACCCCCAAAACCCTAACTATAAGAGATAGCATTTTCCCTTGTGGCACTATTCACTCTAAAGAAATCAGCAGCACTCATCTCTCATCTCTCTCATGAAGCTCTCTCTCTTTGATATATTTTCCTCCTTCATCTTTGAAGCTTCATCTTACAAAAACCTAGGTCCAAGATTTGGTAAGCTTCCTCCTCTCTTCTTCCATTCCAGTCTCTAGTTTAAGTTGATAAGATGATGTATTTATGTGGGTTTGTTTGTGTGCTTGTGAGTGGAAATGATGAAGTTGTTGCTATGTTTTGGTTTGGAGAAGGAAGATGAAGGGTGAAGAAGAAGAGCTTAGTAATGGTGTTGGCTAGATCAAGGGTGCTCAAGGTATAACCCATGGATTCCCAAACTTATTATTTTGCCCTAAATACATGATTTAGTTGTTCAAGTGTGTATATTTGTATTTTGGGTGTTTAGAATGATGAAAAGTAAGCTTGTTGTTGCTGATATGCTGTGAACTTTTGTGGAGTTTGAGTATCTAATCTGTGTTGTTTAAGCGAAGGGAAGCAGAAAGTAGCAGAACCAACCAACGGACTTAGTAGCGGATCTACAAGAGATCCGCTACCAAGGCCCGCCAAGCTGCAGGGCTTAGTAACGGATCTCTACAAAATTTGTTACTAAGAGCCATTGTAACACACTGGTTAGAGAACTAATGTGCTATTTGTTATGCCTAGGATTGAATCCTAGGGTAGTAATCTTTGTGTGATTTTATTCTATGCCATGTTATACTCTAGAAAATTGTTTAAAGAGGGATTTGAACCCCTAACCTCTTGATTATTAATTAAAATTCCTTCCACTTGAGCTACTTCAACCTTTAAATAATTATCCTGAAGTATATATTATATTATTTGGAGTTGAAGGATTATTTATTTATAAAAGTATTTTCCTAAGAAAATCATAAATATGTTGAGAAGGATTTTGATCTACCAAAAGCTATGATTTGCCAAGAAAGCTCTATTTCAAGAATTATATATATGAGTATATATGTCTTGGGGAATGTTATAATTGATTTTGAGAATATATACATATATAACTATGTATGAGATATATATTTGATCACAAAGATATTTGGAACTTATTATACTATTTTCCTAAAAATACTTATTTAGTAACATCGTATATTTTGGGAAATACCATGTATCCCTATAAAGATTTTACCAAGAACTTTTGATCTATAAAGTGTATAACCCCATGGATTCCTTCTTGAAATTTGGCTCTGTGAAGCCTTAATATTGAGTAGAAATGAGTAGAAACTATGAGATTTTGTTGTGTTTATGCTTAGAAGTGATCTAGTATTTGTTTGTGAGTTGTTGAGAATATTTTGGACTTGTTTGGATTGAGATTGCAGGTGAAAATGTCATCTGGTGCACACACAGGGTGCACCAGATCAGACCAGCGGCCTTAGCCGCGACCCATCAGGAGGGTCGTCGGCTAGAGCCGTGGTTACACGGGACTAGGGCACGGCCCTAGAGGAGGGCCACCGCATAGTCCCAATGGTTTAACGGGGCTCATGGGGCGGACCATGAGGAGTCCCGCCCCAGGTCCCTGAGTTTGTTCTGAGAAGGTTTTTGTGCAGTGGCCGGGCCCTTGTGGCTCAGCTACATGTCGTTTCGGGCCGAGTGTTACAGACCCTTGTTCTGAGAAGGTTTCGGGATCGTCTCGACGCACGTTTTGGCTTTGATTTCGTTGAATTTGGATAAAAAATGAGTATGATATGAAGGAATTATTGAGGAATTACTACATAGAGTATATATTTGCTAGATTACTGTGTATGAAGAATTATTTAACTATGTGATCTGATGATGTTTTTATTGAGTATAGAAGCATGATTTTTTGAGAATATGATTTATTATGAAAGCATGATTAAATTGCGTTATTTGATAAATGAGAATAGAAGCATATTTGTTGAGTGAAATGTATAGAATTTGCTATGTTGCAAACCGAGCATGATGATATATTCTTGAGTACTTCATGATATTTTATACATGGTTTCGAAGCATGTTATAGAGCATTTTGGCATTTTACATATGTCATATTTCAAAAATGCATAAAGGGCCAACGTGAGCCCAAGTAATACTTTCAAAAATCATAAGCATGTGGTATATCATTATTTGATGCATTGAGAAGTTGATGAGTTGTTTCATGCATGAGAGATATATTTATGTATTATCTATATCGGTGAAGTTTTGGAGGATCCCGTTTGGACTATGTCCTCTCGCATGATTTTATGGACATTGCGGTCCCAGTATATGTAACGCGGCGTATTCCCACGTTACGAGGTTGGAAACTACCCGCCGGGCTTGGAATCCTGGTAGGGAGTGTGCACACTGAAAGTTCGATACCTGATTCCACAGCGCATGAACCACGAGATTGGTTCGTAGACAGTAGAAGATATTGGGTCGGACTTACGCCGTTCCCGATGGGGCAATTCACGCTACGGTGAAATCTTGAGCCGTCTACAAGGGAAATGAAAAGAAAGCGAGTCAATAGAGACTCAAGAGAAAAGAAAGCGAGTCAAGAGAGACTCAAGAGAAAGAAAGCGAGTCAAGAGAGACTCAAGAGAAAAGAAAGCGAGTCAAGAGAGACTCAAGAGAAAGAAAGCGAGTCAAGAGAGACTCAAGAGAAAAGAAAGCGAGTCAAGAGAGACTCAAGAGAAAGTAAGTGAGTCAAGAGAGACTCAAAGAAAGAAAGAAAGAGACCTCCACAGAAAGTACTCTATTTTTACAACGAGTGTACATGAGTATATATTTATAGTATTGCACGAGATTGCATATGAGTATGATTATAGTATTGCACGAGATTGCATATGAGTATGATTGTAGTATTGCACGAGATTGCATATGAGTATGATTGTAGTATTGCACGAGATTGCATATGAGTATGATTGTAGTATTGCACGAGATTGCATATGAGTATGATTGTAGTATTGCACGAGATTGCATATGAGTATGATTGTAGTATTGCACGAGATTGCATATGAGTATGATTGTAGTATTGCACGAGATTGCATATGAGTATGATTATAGTATTGCACGAGATTGCATATGAGTATGATTATAGTATTGCACGAGATTGCATATGAGTATGATGATTAATGTTGCACGAGATTGCATTTGAGTAAAACCTTGCATGAGATTACATGACAAAAATGTTGATTTAAGACTGTTAACCGAGCATGATTATTTTGTTATATTTGAAGCCTTGTATTTCAAGCTTATGTGATGAGAATGTGAGAGCATGAGAATGTCTGTTATATGGTTTATTAGCATGATCCTATCTACAAGCATGAGTTATTTGTTAAGTTAATTGAAGTGTTTATATGTTGAAGTATCTAAGTGTTCAGTCTTATATATATAAGCATGCCAGTGGATATTATAGGTTGCAAGCATCTAGAAAGTATGTTATATATTTAAAGATGATACAAGAGAAACCAAATGTTTTCAAAGTATATCTATAGTACTTTACAGGGTTGAGTGTGGTTATACTTAGCTTCGTGCTAACGGGTGTTTTCCTATTTGTCTATGTGTTGCTTGCAAAACCCCTTTCAGGTGGGCCCAGTAGTGAGAAGAGATCGAGTTAGATTAGTCTCGTAGTTTGAGATGTCTAAACTCCAGTTATTTATGACTTTGTTATGGATTTTAGACTCATGATTGATGTTATGTTTTGAGGATGATGTAGACTTTTGGGGTGACGTTATTCCCCCTTATGTTTTCAGTATTTATTATGGATGTTAGATATTTATGTTATTTCTAGTTTCACCCCTTAGCCTGTGCAATCACCACGGAGTGATGATTGTGGCGGTGGCATTCCCACTAGTTATCGTTTTAGTATTAATTCCGCTGCTTAGTTTATGTTAATGTCTAAATTAGAGTTGTGATTAAGAGATAGAAAAAGTGGGGTGTTACAAAAACCATGTCCAAACACATTCTCACACGCAACAACAATATCACGGATTCAATTAACGAAGATTAAACCACGAATCATTCCAATTACGTTTTAACACGATCCCTAAACATGCCAAGACTCGACATCAATCACATAATGGTTCAGGAGCATCCGGAACCACAAGAACATCAAGAAATCTATATGCAAAGCCCTAAAAACAAGTCCTAGACTAGAATCAACACCCGAGCATGCATAAACCCACCCAAGAATACCAAGAACATTACAACACGAGATTCACGATATAAACCCTAGGGACAAGCTCTAGACATAATTAAATACAAGATTACACATATAATCAATCACAACATCAAGGTCATCAAGATTATCAACAAACACAACATAAACCCTAGGCAAGGCTCTATCAAGACTCAATCACAGAATCACACACACAATTATCAAAGGAGCCAATAAATAAGATATAGCAAGGAAAATAGGTTTTGTAAGACATGGGTTACCTCTTAGCCTTAATTAATCCTCCCTTGGCTATTAAGGTTCTCCTCTAAGATTTCCCTCCGATTGATCTCCCTAGGCTTGGTGGTGGAGAATCTCTTGGGAATAATTTCATGTAATAAAACTATGGGTGGTAAGGGTTCTAATTGCTTTCTAATCCCCTATTTATAGAGTTAGGAATCCTAATTAGAGTCTGAATAGTACAGACCTACTTTCTATTCCTAACAGGTATATACGTCTAGGATTCCTAATTAGAATCTGAGTAGTAAAGGCCCACTTTCTTTATTCTTTATAGACTTAAAGTCCTATTATAAAAAGGTGGACCACATTAATTAATTAAGGGATCCTGACCAGATTAAATCCTTTTTAACTATTCTTTAACGTAATTAATTAAATAATTAATCTGAGATTAAAGGACGTAACACGGGGTGTTACAATAGCTCTCCCTTCTTGCATCAACATTGCCCCCATTCCCTTATAGCAAGCATTAGCTTCAACTATAAACTCTTTAGTGAAATCTGGTAATGCTAGAACTGGGGCTAAACACAGTGCTTCCTTTAGGACCTCAAAGGCTATTTCAGTTTCCTCATTCCAAGAAAATGAATTTTTCTTGAGCATATTGGTCAAAGGTTTACTAATCAGTCCATAACCCTTGATGAATCTCCTGTAGTATCCAGTGAGTCATAGAAACCCCCTCAATCCTTTTATTGTCTTTATTTGAGGCCAAGACCTAACAACTTATATCTTAGAGGGGTCGGATTGAATACCTTCTCCTAACATAATGTGCCCTAGATAATCCACTTGTTGCTTAGCAAAAGAACACATACTGGCTTTTGCATATAACTGGTTTGCTCTCATAGCCAACATATACTCCTTAACATGTTGGGTGTGACTTCCCATACATGGACTGTAAACTAGGATGTCATCAAAGAACACAAGTATTGTTTTTCTGAGAAGAGGTTGAAACACTTGGTTCATCAATGCTTGGAAGGTAGCCGGTGCATTGGTGAGCCCAAATGGCATCACCCTAAACTCGTATAGTCCTTGGTGTGTTCTAAAAGCAGTCTTGTACTCCTCCCCAACCTTCATTCTCACTTGATGATATCCAGCCCTGAGATCAATCTTAGTAAAGAAACTTTCCCTAGCTAGTTTTGAAAATAAATCCTCCACAATGGGTATGGGGAATTTATTTTTTATGGTAATGGAGTTGAGAGCCCTGTAATCCACACAAAACCTCCAGGTGGAATCCTTTTTTGGCACTAAGAGCACATGAGAGGCAAAGGGAGAGGTGTCTGGAGTTATGATTCCAGATCTCATCATTTCTGATACCATTTGCTCAATTATATTTTTCTGATCATAAGAATACCTGTAAGGGCCTGAATTCACTTGCTTAGCTTGGGGTATGAGTGGTATTTGATGGTCACAATCTCTGCTTGGGAGCAAGGACTTAGGTTCTTCAAACACATCAGAAAACTCTTGTAACATGCTCTGAAATTCCTTCATTCCTGGAAGTTCTAGCTGCTCAACAGCCTCACATCTACTTAATTCAGCATATCCCCCATCTTCCCTTTCTGTCTTGTGAATGCAATGGGCTAAAAATCCTTTAACCCCTTCTTTTGCAACGTAGAAATCTCCTTATCTCTTGCTTTTTTGAGCTTATACCTTTTGGGCAGTCCTTGCAAGGTAATTCTCTTGCCTTCCTTATGAAATGAAATAGCATGAGGTCTTGTATGTAGTTGAATTGGTGCATATTTGTCAATCTAATCCATACCAAGAACAATATCACACCCCCCAAGCCTCAACAACCTAAAGTCTTTCTCAAATAATTCCTTCTGCATTTCCCATATAAATCCTTTACACATGGTATCACATTGTAAGGTTTGCCCATTTGCTGCTGTCACTACTAGAGTTTTGACCTTCTCAGGTTCCTTCCTCAACTCACATAAGAGATTTGGATCTAAGAAACTGTGTGTGCTTCCACTGTCAACCAATACCACAATCTTTCTTTTGTTGATGATGCATTCCAACTTGATGGTGTTCATTCCTTCACCTCCCACAACTGCACACAAGGATACCTCTACATCTTCTTCCTTTCTTCTTCTACTGTTTCCCCAATATTTGGAGTTTGGAAATTATTAGGAACTTCCTGGCCCATCTCCTCAGCCTCAATTACATTCAAAACCTTAGGTTTGCACTTATGGCTTGGCTGCCAACTATCATGGCAGAAATAACACAACCTTTGTTCCCTCAGTTTGGCTCTTTCATCCTGCCTCCCATTGTTGCTCTTAATCCCTCCTTGATTATTGTTTTGCCATCTGGGTTGTTCATTAGTCTTGCCCATGGGAGGTTTGAATTGACTAGACCCCTTAGGAAAGAACTCTGGTGACTTCATACCTTGCTCAAAGTGCCTAGCTAGCCAAATTGCCTCCTCAAGTGTACTAGGCCTAGAACTTCTCACAAAACATCTAATAGCTTGTTTGAGCCTACATACATAATGATTCAAGAAATAATTCTCAGTGAGGTATGGATGTTCTTGTAATACAAATCCTTTTATTTCCTCATACTTTTCAGTAAAATCTTCTACAGCTCCAACATGTTTAAGAGCAGTAAATTCCTCTTCCACAGACACTGATTTCACCCCAAACCTCCTGTACGAAGCTTGGGTGAATTCTCTCCTTAGAAACCTATGTCTTAAGCTGTTTATGTAGCCTTCAAACCAAATTCCTACTTTCCCAGTCAAATACAAGGTCAAGTAATCCAAATAGAGTTGCTCCGGAATTTGGGAAATCATAAAGAACTTTTCACAATGCCTCACCCACAGTCTAGGATATTCATAGTCAAATTCGGGAAATTCAGCCCTTGGTCTCATTACCTGTGGCACGCATCCCGTGGTGTGTTGTGGATGGCAATTGGATTTGCAGCAGCTCCCATAGCCTAATTCATTTGCATCAGAGCAGGTTGTTGTCTTCGCTCATTACTAGTGCTGCACTCACCAACCTCAGGTATACTCATGTGTGTGGGATTTGGAGTTGCGTTACCCCCTCCATAGATGGAAGAAGCTCCGAGATTGCTCTCCAACACTGGTGGAGCTGGCTGGTTCAGTCTTAGTATGTCCAATAGCTCATTCCTTAAGTTTCCCATGGAAGCAGTAATGGGGTCTGAGAAATCCTGAACTTCTTGCCTCAGAGTTTCCAGTTGTCCTTCAATCTCGACTTGACGATCCTCCATCCGATGGGCTCTATCATCTCCCATAACCGAGCTCGACATGGCCGTGAGCTAAGGGCTCTGATACCAAATAGGGAGAAGAAGACGAAGAACCTAAAGAGAAAAGAGAGAAATTTAATAGCCAAAAGTCACGCCCCTGCCTTCTACAATCTGCTTCCTATATTACATTATTTTCCAAGCAAAATTAAAGGAAAATAAAACAATAATAAAAGTTACTGATGATGCACGATGCACGATATTCTCTCAACGGCTTCTGGAATATACTGCCAACGACCTGCTGCCAGCAGCTTCTTCATACGACACCGTTTTGGCTTGTGAGGTGGCTCCCAACTACTGCTTCAATATTTCCCTCCAATGCTTGGTCTGTGACAGAGATTCAAGAAACCGACTAGTTTTTGGATGTGTTCTATAGCACCGACGTCGCTGCCGCTCTGTCCAACAGGAAATATTCTGCATCACCTTCCACAACTACACTGTCACAGTTGCGGCGGACTTGGTGTCCAACAATCGCATCACGCGAATGTTTTTGTTTCATGAAATCACAAAATTTTAAAATTCAATTTCTTTAACCGTGACTAAGATCCGCCAACAATAGATTTATCCCCGGGCGAGATATCTTTTTCGTTTATTGCTTCTAATCGTAATACCAGTGGGCCGTGTTCGAAATAATTATTTCCTAACACTGATTTATATAATAAAGATTGTAATTCTATAAGGTACTCACAATCATGATTAGTGATGTGTAAAGGAGGAATTACTGGGTGAAATTTTCTTTCTCTCATTCTGTTAAAATTTAAGTTTATAAGAATTAAAAGATGTATAATAGAAAAAGGTTATGGGTTGGGTCAAAAGATGTATAATGGAAAAGGTTATGGGTTTCCTAAAAGAGTTTCTATTCCTAAAAGGAAGTTACACATTCCTCTTGAAAGTGGGTTTCTCATCATATAAATACCTAGGAAAACTCTAGAGATCTTAACGGTTTATATCATCAGTGATTAAGGCGATTAAGGCATACAGATCAGAGAGGTGAAACATAATTGATTTATTCAATTTAAAGATTACATATCCCACAGAACAAGTAAGTTTTGTATTTATTTTTGTTTTATTAAAAATCTATGATTCGTTGTTTAGTTGATTAATTTAATTTTCTTGTGAACCATTGTTAATTGTGCTTCCGCATTCAAGTTATAGCGCATTAACATTTATTTAATATTTGGTATCAGAGTATGCCTGTAAATTGATTAATCATTAAAATTACGGTTCAAGATATTTGGAGATTTTTAATCAATTATGAATTTGTTGGTTGAATTGATCAATTATACGAAATTATAAGGTTTCATTGATTTCGTACAGTATGTAGGTATCACGTCGCATATACATACAGTATTGTCATATGCACACAATAAACATACATATATAATTGATTCTGTATGTGCTAAATGTTTGTGTTTAATTTATTTATATAGTATATGAATGAGTTAATACCATCTGAGGTCCTTCCAATATAGTGGGTTTGTCACGTTTAGTCCTAAACTTTCTAATTGACTATCTGTGGTCCTTTGACTTTCAAATTTAACTATTTGTGGTCTAAGTTAACCACCCATGGTCTTTTAAGTTTCGAAATTTAACCAGTGGTGGTCCTGTTGAAAAATCATGGTTGGTTAAATTTTAATAGTTGAAGGACCATGGGTGGTTAACTTGGGCAACGAATGGTTAAATTTGAAAGTCGAATGACCACATATGATCAATTTGAAAATTTAAGATTAAACGTGCCAAAATCACTATACTCGAAGGACCTCAAATGGTATTAACTCTATATGAATGTTTGCATGTTTTACTGGAATCAACATATGTAACCTCGAATATATATAACTGTTGAAATTGACTCCGCCTTGAATATGCAATACAATGCTTTGCTATTTTTGTATACGTATACATGTATATGTATTTGGTTTTTATACTGTGTATATATATACTATACCTACTGGATTCAAATCCAAACCATCATACTGCTCAAATCTCGGCGACGGAGAGAGGCGGCGGACGGCAGAGCTAGGATCGGCGACGATGGTGCTACTCTGATTTACGCTCGGCTCCTCACTAATGGATGGCTTCGGTTGTGGCGAGAAAGAAGACGAAGGATGGTGGCATCGGCTGCTCCATCTGATCGCTGCAGACCTGTAGGCGACCTTATTGATGGCGATGGTCACTGGCGACGACGAACTGAGAGGGAAAGACGAGGGATGGGATGGTGGGTCTCGGGCGATGGCGGTAAGCGGCGCTGCCTCCCGCCGTCGGCTCGACCGGCATCCCTTCAGGCGACCTCTCTCTCTGCAAGTGGTTGGCGCCCCCCCCCCCCCGCCCCCCTTCCCCCCCTCTCTCGGAAAATTATGCTATAGACCCGTGTCCACCATAGACATACTGTACGTTCATAATTTCTATACTACAGATTCATAATTTTTAAATTATAAATTCATAATTTCTATACTGTAGATTTATAAAATTTATACTGTAGATTCATAATTTCTATACTGCACATTCTTAATTTCTGTACTGTATGAATTTACAGTATAGAAATTATGAATCTACAGTACAGAAATTATAAATGTGCAGTATAAAAACATGAATCTATAGTACAGAAATTATGAATGTGCAGTATAAAAATTTATAAATCTATATTATATATTTTATAAATCTACAGTATAGAAATTATGAAGATATAGTGTGTTAACTATGCACATGATGAACATGGGTCCAGAGCATAACGCTCCTTCTCTCTCTCCCTTGCGTTTGCTGCTGGTGTAGATGGCTGCAAGGGCTCATGGAGAACGTGATTAAAGGGAAAAAGCATGGGCCGGGTCTGGCTGAAAACAATTGGGTCTATTAGTGTTGTTGGGTTCAAATAATATAACAAAGTCATGGATTATTTAATTGGGCCCTTCTTGACCCAATTTGACCAACTAAATTAATTTGATCCTATTTGATTTATTTAAGGCATTAAGAACTTGCTTTAAATTATAGGCTTATTTAGGATCAATTATTGTTGGAGGTTATATCCACTATTAATTTATATGTATGTTTATAAATGAATTATTAGCATAAAGGGAGTGTGTTAGTCGTCAAAACAGTCCAATCAAGGTAATAGCTAAATAATCATTTATGATTATGTTTACAACATATATATATATATATATATATATATATATATATATATATATATATATATATATATATATATATATATATATATATATATATATCAGTGTTGCAAAAATCGCGCCTAGGAACCAATTAATTGGCGCCTAGGCGCTAGGCGGTGGGAGGCCGCCGCGAGGAATGGCCTCGGCGGCCTCCTCCGCGGCCGGCCGGTTCGGGATTTTTTTTTTTTTTTTTGAAAATGTGTGAAAAGTTTTGGAAAACATAACTTTTGACTCGGTTGTCCGATTTGGACAAATTTTGTTTTCAAAAAAATGCTTCTTTAGCTCTTAATTTTAGTTTTTTATGTATTTAGATGATTTAAACAATCTTTTGAACAATTTTACAACCAATTTCGTAAATAATTTCTAAGAAATAACTATGGAAACCTTATGTTTTATTACTAAATTTTCAAAATTTTTAATTTTTAATTTTATTTTTAATTAAAAAAAAAAATCGACGCCTAGGAGCCGATTAATCGGTGCCCTAGGCGCCCCCTTGGCGCCTAACGTTTTTTGCAACATTGATATAAATTATGGTTTACTTACATAAACGATTTATTAGCATAAGACGAGTGTGTTAGTCGCCAAAGCGGCCCGCTCATGGTAATAGCTAAATAATCATTGATGTTTATGTTTACAACATAAATTGAAGTTTATTCACATAAATAAATTATTAGCATATGGCAAGTGTGTTAGTCACCAAAGTGGCCCACTCAAGGAAATAGCTAAATAATTATTTATGTTTACAAATGTTTATCGTACATAGGTATTTTGCATCATTGAATGACACTAAAGGATTGATAAACATTTGTGATCATTATCACATGGTTCTAGTGGTTGCCCAAAGGTAGATAAAACATGTGATTAATGAAAATTTAGGATATGATTCTGGTTTTGTTAATATGTAGTGCATGTCCAAAGTGGCCTATATATTAAATTGAAACTTGATGAATAGTCTCATTCAAGTATGTGTAAATGGCCAAGCACCTTGTGCTCAGATGGCATGTAGTGGCCTCTCCCATGTGGGAAGTCATGAGATCGAGCCTAAGTGGAGGCGTTGTTGACTCTTTGTGCTTTATTAGGTTGAGAAAGTATATTTGAACAGATACTACAATGTAATAGAGTCAGTAGCATTCAAAAAAAGGGGGTGAATAGACTTTTTAAATTTTTTCACAATAAATAACACTTTGGTAATTTCAACTTCAAGTAATAAATAAATAACAAGATATTCAACTTGGGTGCACAGCGGAATGATTCAACAGTAATGTGTTACTTAAAACATAGAGATATATATCACATGCAATACGATGAATATGCTTGAAATAGTTCAAGTGATATATATGCACAATTTAACTTCGCATGCGAAAGTGGAAAGTACTAAACCCAGATGATTGATTTAGCATAAAGTGGGGTTTTAAACAATCATGCAAGAATAATGGATATTATATAAGAAATAGACTTCCATGGATACATACGAAAATGATTAGTACAATAAATTATGCCAAATTAAATACAATGTTATGCATGCATATTTTACATATGGAAATGCTAACTAGATAATATATATTTTAATAGTTAACTTTAGCATAAACTTGTAGGAAATAATAAATGCAAATAAAAGAGATTATATTAGATATGAAGTATAATGTATGAATACGTAGAAGTACTAAACCCAGATAGTGAATAGCAAATATAAGAATGGGTTAGTTCACAATAATATATGAGCGGTAAATAAATGAGAGCTGTAAGTAAAATGCACGAGGAAATTTATAGTGGTTCGGAGGTGGCGTAATCCTCCTAGTCCACTCTTCTCTTTTCACTCCAAGGAGGAAATTCACTATCTCGTTCACCCAGATACAAATAGTGAATCAAGCGCTACACAAGCACTTCCCCGACTGTCTTGCACACAGCTACACTCAACCCCGAGTACTTTGCACACAGTTGTACTCATACGCCAACTAAGTGTCTTGCACACAGCTACACTTAGCAACTCTGAGTGTCTCGCACACAGCTACACTCAACAGGGTAGTATTTTGCACACAGCTACACTCAACCCTATTTCTACACACTATAGAAAATTGTTTTATAGAGAAAACAAATTTCTCTTCTGGACTTGAAGATTTCTACGTGAAAAGCTCAAATGAATGCACTGGATATTTCACAAATATTGCTCTTTGATTGTATTTCCTCTGCTTCAAGTCTTCAATCCTTGCCCATATTTATAGTTGAGAATTTTTAAAGTTGCCCATGGGAGATAGATAATTTCAAATTTTGAAATCTTGTACTAAGAGTTTGCCTTGCAAAGATGTTCAAAATAATTTCAACTTTTATCAAATGTCAGAATGATTTTTGACTTTGTGAGATTTTCCTGATCTTGCAAGTAATCTCCATACTTTGTGATTAAAGTTCTGTCAGAAATTTGTCTTGATCTTCCTTGGCCCCTTCTTCTAAAAATATGACCGTAGCTCATCTTTCTTCTAAAAATCTGCCATTGTTATTGCTTTTTGTTCTTGTTAATCTCAACAAACTGATACCAATTTGTTGAGATTAACAAAAACAAGAAAAATAATAATGGCTGAAAGTAAAGAAGACAAGATTTATGTGGTTCGGCAATGTGCCTACATCCACGGGAGTGAAAGTATTCTTATATTCATAGTGATGGTGATAGTGGTGACACAACCCCTTAGGGATAAAACCAATATATTTATAGGCATCTAATCCCTGTACAAAGGGTCTATCCGTTTCACTCCTATTTAGGATCATAGCTCATCCATTTAATAAATATACCTTAGCTCATCCTTCTTCTAAAAATCTGACCGGATACAACCAATATATTTATAGGCATCTAATCCCTGTACAAAGGGTCTATCCGTTTCACTCCTATTTAGGATCATAGCTCATCCATTTAATAAATAGACCTTAGCTCATTCTTCTTCTAAAAATCTAACCGTAGCTCATCTCCATGAATTAATTTAGGACTGTAGCTCTTTTTTAATAAATTAGAGCGTGGCTCATTCTTTAGAAAATAAAGATCATAGCTCACCGTAGCTGACATGCATTTATTGTAGCCAATCTTCACTTCCACGTGGTAAGCATAAAGCAGCATGCATACACCAAAAATTACTTAAGGTGAGTGTTAAACCCAAATCCATTCACAATATCACCCTCACCTTTCACCAATGCTCCATTACAACTTCTTAGTTATGTAGTGATCTGAAATTCTTATCAACCAAGATTACCAGAAGTAGCCTGTAGTTCTCGCACTTCAAGTCTTCAACCTTCCGCTCCAAGCGAAATAGTTACTAGGGATTCGAACACAACTTCTCTACCAAGTAAAACAATGCCTTGTCCATTGACTTACTAAGACCTTTTGACATAGATTCTCCAAACATATCTTAAGTACCAATATTCTGAGAGGACTTCTTTTTCCTTTGAACCGTGTAGAATATTTGGTTCAAGTCTATTTTGAAGTTGGTACGCTAGACTCAAAATAAAATGTGGGGAATTCTAAAAATACAATTTTGGCTCATCAAAACTATATTACAATTATTCCTAACAACATTGTATTTAAATTTGAGCCAAAGGCAGATTTAAATGCGAATTTAAGGTCTATAAATTATAGTCTGAATAAAGGTTTGTTACTCAAAGCAATTGATATATGAGATAAATGTTTGTAGTGAACACTATCGTATCGCGCTATAATAGTGACAGTTCTGATGTCAGTAGTAATAACAGCAAGTCTAAAAGTAAAAAGAAGGCCAAGCACCTATAAAGGTGCAAGGTGCTGATCAGAAAGTGCATAAATGCTATTTTTGTTACAAACCTGGGCACAAAAATGTTGAATGCCTGAAGAGGATAGCTTGGACGGAAACGAAAGGTATACATTTAGTTTTCGTATGCTTTGAATCCAATCTTATTAAGGTTCCTTCTAATACTTGGTGGTTAGACACTAGTGCTAAAACACATGTTTCTAACATTATGCAAGGTTTCTGATGTTTCAATCTCAAAGTGAGAATAAAAAATTTCTTTTCATGGGAAATGATGGGGTATGGACCCCAGTGGGTTAGAGGCCCAAAGGAAAAGTAAATGAGGAAGTTGTGCTTCAAGAATTGGGACAAAAATAAAGATCCATTAATTCAGAGAAGGAACGGGCTAGGTCGAGGACTCGGCTTGGAGATGGCCGAGTCTAGACAGTCGGCCTCAATAGGAGTCGGCAGGTCTTAGTGATCATTGCCTCCTTAAAAGCGCATCATAAATGTTAGTCAACCTTACTGTTGGAGAGAATGAGTAACGAGGAGGACAAAGGCTATTCAGCATTAATTCTCATTCACTAGCATTGATTACACATTTAGAGCCTTTGTAAGCTCAACACCTATAAATAGGACTCCAAAGACATTTGGAGGACATTCAAGATTCTAAATATACAAGAACATCATTTCTTGAGCACTCTTAACATTTTTCTTCTAAACATTGTATTTTCTTCTCGTTTTCTACTTTATTTTTCGGTGAATCCACCAACTTATTGGTTGTGTTGGACCCCCGCGGGCTTTCCAAAAGTCCTAAAACCAATACTAACGCCGTCTGTGGGAACGTGACAAAAGGTTGTGTCTTGTGTTTTTCCACGAGTGATTCAGAGGTATCAGGCTAAAGGTAAATGGCTCACAGGGGGAATATAGTGAGAAAATGGTAGGAGGAGAACGAAACCGTGCCTCTAGAAGTAGCAACACCTGGAATACAAACAGAGACCTACGCGAGCAGTTGAGTCGGCCAAACTCAGAAGAGCATGGAGGTGGCCCGTCGTCGCAAGAGGCACGGCTACCACCGCCTACGGTGCCTACCGAGGTCCCTTTGGTCGCGTTCACACCCGCCTTAGTTGAGGTAATTGCTCAAGCTGTGGAGGATCGTGCACGAAAACAAAGGGCCCGCCAACACCCTATGCACCCTGGAATAATCGAGCCCGGCCCTCTGGGCAAGAAGCATGAAACTGGGTCAGTCGAAGTTAAGGGAGTCAGCGGACTCAATCCATACACTCGAGATTGGGCCCTGAAGCCACTCGGCGTTCTGTGCGAGAACGGTTGGGTGAAAAGGCCCCTGGCCAAGTCCCGCCCGCTCCGCAAGATGTGGGAGTCGGGGAAGAAAACGTCTCCGCACGACCGGCTAAAACTCAGATTCGACGAAAGAGGAAGAAGGAGGTGACCAAAAAACGTAGGGCTGAGTCTTAGAGGGAAGAAAGCACCGAGTCCACAGGGAATCAAGTCGGAAATTCAGATGAAGTGGCCAATCTGGCGCGTGAGATATGGAGTTTGAGGGATTGGATGGAGGAAAAGTCTAAGTCTCCCGGTCGAGCTTTGCTCACCGCTCTACCGTTCTCGACTGAAATTATGACATTCAAAATACCAGGGGATTTCAAGTTCCCGGAGCAAGCCACTTTTGACGGGACAGGCGACCCACGAGAACACCTCATGAGCTATCAGGCAAAAATGCAGGTATTGGGGGTCAAGGACCCGGTCATGTGTCGTGCCTTTTTGCCGACCTTGAAGGGGCCCGCCCAGAGGTGGCTCGTCTCTCTGCCACCTAGATCGTTTCGCAATTTCGAAGACTTCGCCGACCGATTCATGAGTCATTATGCGGCAAACGTTAAACCTTAGAGGGATCTAGTGCACCTCTTAGACATTCATCAAGAAGAGGGCGAGTTACTCAAAGTCTACCTCGTACGATGACAGAAGGAGGTTCAGGTCATAGAAGGAGTCAAGGAGCAAACCGCGCTCACATTCTTCATTGAGTCGCTACAATCTGGAAAACTTTACACTGATCTTTGTGACAACCAGCCGGCAACCTATGCGAAAGCCATAAATATGGCCAGTAAACGAGCCAATACGGAGGAGGCGGTCAAGTACAAAAGGCAACGTGAAGCGGGCAGCCCCTCTGACTCCAAGCGAACGAAGAATGAGGTAAGAGAAAAATATCCCAATGACCGACCTAGTCGCACGGAAGGGTAGCGGACTTTTGAGAGATCGCATATCCCCTCTTACCAACCGACCCCTACTCAAAAGGGTATGCCGAGAGCCCATTACTTTTACTGACAAAGATTTGCCATCCGGTCAAACACCGCATCGCGACACACGTGACACACTCATCTACTAACCATAATTATTTTTCCATCCACCTTTATATCATTAAATAAGAATTTGTAGTCAAGTTATCTTCTGCTTTTTCCTTGTTCTTTGGCCGAAAATCATCATCAGAATATTCTTCTTACCTCCGTTTTCTTCATTCGACTTCAGTATTTAGAAAAAAAAAATTCTTCTCCTATTCGTTTCAAGAGTTGAAACAATCAATTCAAGCCTAGTAAGTCTTATTTCGATTATTTATTTTTATTTTACGGGTAGAATAGAAATAAGGTTATAATTATTCACTTTTATGTGCTTATGTGGATTTTGTTGTGTTGTTGTTGATGATGGTTGGTGATAAAGAAGAGGATTTGAATATTGAGGCCTAGAAAAAGTATTGGAAGGAAATTTACACGTAAGTGGTTGTTCTTCCTTTTACTTTGCCCAAATTATTTTCCAAAGTGATGGATATTGTTAGGAATAAAGTGTAATAGTTTTGATATGCCAAATATGTATTTGTAGAACCCCCAATTTTATTTTTATAGGTTTAGTAGAGTCTTAGACCATGATCGGGAAATTATTTAATTTGCAAAAGAGAAAAACATAGGAAGATGCATGAAAATAGAATAAGAAGATATCAAGCCGAAAATCAAGAATTTGTTTGGAGAAAATGACAAATTGAAGAAGAAGATGAATAATATGAAATTCACGTCAATGCTACTAAAAAGGAATTCCTAGGAGAATTTTCTTTGAAGTAAATTAAGATTGGAAGATTGCATGAATTTGACTTGGAGATCAATCATCTATGGAAAGAAAGGAGTACACCAAAGAAGATTGGAGATGTAACTAATAAATCGTACGGATAAGTTGGAAGGTGCCTGATGCATTATGCGAAATGGCTCAAGTTCAAATCTCACCATTTATTTGAGAAGGCAAAATTAATTAAGCCTGATAGAGTTGATGGTGCCAATTACAATGGAGAAGTATAAAGCCAGTTTGAAGAGTGGTGTCAATTACAAAGCAGATGAAGTTCTACAAAGTATAAAGCCAGTTTGAAGAGTGGTGTCAATTACAAAGCAGATGAAGTTCTACAAACGGCTATATTATCTTTTCTGACATGCCAGCCAGAAGATAAGATAAGATCCCTGACAAAAAGATACAAGAATTCAAAAATGAGATCGTCTCTTGCCGGATGAAGATATGAAGACGAGACGGATGAAGATATGAAGACTTGAAGACAGAGCACAAGAGAAAACGAACTCACAAAAAAAAGAGCAAGAATACAAAGAGGAAAAGTTTCAATTGGTACAGAGCATACCAAAAAAAAAAAAATCTTCAAGTGAGAAAAGAAAAAGAACTCAGAGAGCTTCAAAGAACTCAGAGAGCTTCAAAAGAAATATTCTGAGAGCTCTATAAGGATGAAGATATGAAGACTTGAAGACAGAGCACAAGAGAAAACGAACTCACAAAAAAAAGAGCAAGAATACAAAGAGGAAAAGTTTCAATTGGTACAGAGCATACCAAAAAAAAAAAAATCTTCAAGTGAGAAAAGAAAAAGAACTCAGAGAGCTTCAAAAGAAATATTCTGAGAGCTCTAAAAGTAGAGCTAAACAAAGCATAAAAATCAAGTGATTTACATGATACATTCAAAGAGAGAAAAACACTCAGAGATACAGAGCTTTCACGAGAAATCACTCAAGAGTGTTCAATCTTCATCAACAAGAGACCTGCATCATATTGAAGATCATCTACAGAGTCTCAGAAGTTGGAAGCAAGAAGAAAACTTGTCCCTGAACAAGTGATATTCCTACGAGAGTGTAGGAAGGGAGGAAAGTAGCACGGAGCTGTGAAATCCTGGATTGTCACACAGAGCTGTGAGATCTGAAGCAGTAGTGTTGGAGACACTGGGCGTGATTAGTGCGGGCTTTGTGATCAAAGCACTAGATCACGGGATACGTTTCTACCGGAGTGTGGAAGACGGGGGGAAAGTAACGCGGAGTCGTGAAATCCTGGGATCGTAGCGCGACGACGTGAAACCCGAAGCAGCAGTGTGGTGTCACTGGGCGTGATTAGTGCGGGCTTGGTGATCAAAGCACTAGATCACGGAATTCATTGTATCTTGGAACCAAGAAGTGGTGTATATAGTGAATTGCTCTTGGAGATAAGAGCAAGTGGAGTAGGAGGATTACACCACCTCCGAACCACTATAATTGTCTTGTGTTCTTTGCTGTTTTCTTTACTTATTGCTCTTTACTTGCTTCTCATGAGATATACTTGACACAATCTCACACACACTTATCTTAATTTATTTACGCTACGTATCATACTCTAACAATCTAGTTAAGAGTTTTGGTTTCTATGTGCATTAGCAATTGTTGTGCTGTGCGAAAAAGTTTAAATGACTTAATTGTCTATTGAATGTTTTGGCTTATGAAATGACTTAATTGATTACTTATAAACATTTCTATACTTGAAATTTTGTTTTGTATAATGTAGTGACTAAATTTAATTATGATTTGGCGTAGAAATGAAAATTTTGAAATTATAAATATATACATATTCTTCTTGTATACATATTAATAAAAAAAAGAAATTCTTTTATTTATGAATGAATTGTACGGTTAGTATGTTTTGCTTAAAAAAATTATTATTATTGATTTCATTATGGCTTCCTACTATCCTACTATCCAACTATATAATAAAGCCATAAGAATTTGGCCAATCAAATAACTCCATTTTCCCGCCTACTTAAAGCTACGACGTTTCGTGGTATACAATTTTTTTTTTTCGATTAAATACATCCAGATTAGCTTTTGTAATAAATGAGTTTGTATTTCAATCAATTACTATGAACCTAAACTGTATACCATCAGCCACCTTTTGGGTTTCCCAAAATTGTGGGAATTTATTACCATACGCATAATAACACTTTAATACCCAAAATTGTCCTTGACTATAGTGGTTTTTCTCAATTTCGTCCTAAACGACTTTGGTGACCTAATACCGTCCCAGACTTTTGTGTTTCGCTCAATTTAGTCCTCCATTTGTTATTCCGTCAAATTGGTGTTAAATAAATGGACAATTCAGTATGTCAATATTGATCTCTCTTTACTTTCAACTTGTGAAGTGCGAAATTCCTCTTTCTTGTACGAATTACACCCAGAATTACTCCCGGACCTGCAAATCAAATTTTATATTCGCAGTTTTAGGAGTAATTCTGGGAGTAATTCGTAAAAAAAAAAAAAGATTTCGCAGTTCACATGTATGAGTAAAGAGATGTCAATATTAAAATTACTGAATTGTCTATTTATTTAACACTAAATGGACAGAATAACAAATGAAGGACTAAATTGAGCAAAAACACAAAAGTCTGGGACTAAATTGAGCGAAACACAAAAGTCTGGGACGATATTAGGTCACCAAAGTCGTTTAGGACGAAATTGAGAAAAACCACTATAGTCGAGGACGATTTTGGGTATTAACTCAAAAAAGTAAATTTAAAGTTAAATTCAAAAATTAAGTAGTTGCAGCCTTTGGTTTGCTTTTGCCGTTTCACTATCCAGTGCATCATCATTAATGTTTGAGGCTTTTTAGAACTCTAAATGCTGCATACTTCTTCTATAAAATTGTTTACAACCCAGCAGCTCCAGTATTTAACTGTGGAGAATGGAGGAAAATGGTGAAGCTGCATTTGGCCTGTTGGGAAAGCATTCACGAGGAAGAGGACAATTGCTACAAGATTAAGATTAACCTTTGTATCCACTTTCAACTTTCTTTTGAAAACAAATATGGTTTCAATGTTTATCTTTGCAGGTCCTTTGAAATATACCCGAGCGCAAAGGAAGCGATGCACTCAAGAGCAAGGAGATTGTCTTTCACGATTCTGAGGTAATTTAGAAAAAAAAAAAAAGAATTACCATTCAGTAAGCACCATCTCGTATAGAAGCATCATTACTGATTTAAATTACATGCATATGCAGAGAACCTTAGTCTAATTTTGACATCTATTTTTTTTTTTTTTATATATTTATGTATACAAACATATAGCAGGTAATCAGGTATACAGTTCTCTGCATATGTTGAATCTAATTGCATTTTTTTTTTTTGGCTTTGGGCAGCTAAATGCGGCAGTTTGTTCACATGAATAGCATTTTGGATGTAAGTACATGGGTTTATTTGTACTGTTGTATTATAGATTTGGGAGTTCATTAGTCATTACAGATAAAAAAACTACAGAAACACTGTGAACTTATTTGGTGTCTATTTTTATTAGTTTCCCTTTTGCATATTAATATAGTACATACCTTGATGAATACATTGTTGAATTGTAGCGCCTAGGGTATGTTTTAAACCCTGAAGGGATGGAGTTCTAGAGAGGTGTTGGAGAAAAAAGATGACAGGAAAGTTCTAGACAAAGAGGCAGAGCACCACTGTGGCCATCTAAAGGATATTTGATATTGATGGTGAAGTCTAAAGGAACTACAGCCACAGTAGGCAAGAGGAAGCATCACAGGGTTTGAATAAAGGATATTTGATACATGTTCAAGTCTCAAAAAGTAAGATTTATTAAATTTCCTGTGCATCACAGTGTTTGAATATTGTTTTTACACGGAAGCATTACAGGGGCATGAATGGAGTATTTAGTTTGAAAAAAGTAAGAGATGTATTAAATTTTCTGTGCATATTTAAAATGTATTATTTCTTATACCTTTTTATCTAAAATTTTATTATGGGATAGGGAGGTTTCTGAGTTAGTTGGAGTCCCAGCAAGCACTTTGTATAACAAATACAATAAGGTATCCTAATATTCTATACTTATTGGTTTATTTATCTAAAAATCTACCTATGTTTTACTAACACTATTTTTAAGGGCACTGTTTATATATGATATCCCCCCAGAACTGGAAAAAATGATTCATGGCTATGATATTCAATATTGGATTTAAGAAAGACCAACAAAGGGGTCCTACCTCAGGTTTTACTATGATGACACTTAGATGAACTATTAGATGAACTATTAGATGAACTATTAGTGGATACCTACTGTTCTATGCTCAAGGAACACCAAGAATACCTATTGTAACAAATACATTCTAATATGTATCTGCATACTTTCTAAATAGTAAAGTCCCAAATACATTCATATTTACAGCCATCATTAGGAAAACACTTCATATTTTGAAAAAAGAAAACATCATTTCACCAAAAATCTATGTTGATTAAATCATTGTTACAATTTGTTAAGGCAAAATATTGTAGTGAAATACACCCCGTTGCTAGAGGATGGCATTATAAGGATTCACATATTTGGAGGAGAATGGTGGAAATAATGGACAAAGTGGAACCTGAAATACAGTGGGAGATTAAGGAAGGGAAATTAAATGTGTGTTGGGATAATTAGACAGGAAAGGAGCAATGGCAACACTGCTGAATCTGAGAGGAAAAAGGAAAGCTAAGGAAAAGTTGAAAGATGGGGTTGTGAATGGAGTTTTTGATTTGAGAGGGGACAAACAGGCCTGTCTGGAAGCTTTCTAAATCTGATTTTACATTCAAAACTGCAAAAAGGCTGATGAGACAACAAGGGCTTATCAACACTGGAGGATTATGGTGTAAGAAAATTTGGAACAAAGGGATTACATGGAAAATGTCATTCTTAGCTTGGGGGGTGTTCAAAAGGAAATTGCATGTAGATGATGATCTAAGAAGAATGGGATACCAAACAGTCTCCTAGTGTCCATGTTGCATTAGGCCTGGCTGTGATACATTGCAGCACATATTTGGAACTGGGGAAACTGATACTTCAAAGAGTAGCTGAGGGGAGGTGAGCTGAGGTCATAAGTCCAAGAGGGACTGTCTTATCCCAATAAAGGGTTACTGAGGGTATACAGATTAACCTTGGCCTTTGGAAAAGAAAGAGTGGTAGTTGAGAGGGTTATAAGGGAGGTGTAAGCTTGAGAAAGAATGTCTTTTTTTAAGGCATCAAAATGATATTATGTTCAGAATGATATTATGTTCATCATCTGCATGCCATTGATTTTAAAAATTTAGCCACATATATGATGCAATCAGAAATTTGATTTCAGCAAATCAATACTTTTTAAATAAGTAATCTGCAAATGACAGATTGAAAGTTCAATCTCTCTATTTGCTGAAATTTTGCACTTCACCGTACTGAAAAGGGGATATTAGGCAAATTTTTAAATACTTTTAAAATTACTTGAATAAATAAACTATATTGCAAGCAATAAATAAGTGAAATCATCCACTGCAGATTGACTACCAAAAAGTATTTTAGATGACAATCATATTAGGACAAAAAACGTTTTCGAAACTGTATAAAAAATTGTGTGTTTCATCAGTCTCTGAATTTTTAAAACAGAAACAACAAAATCTAACTTCATGTTTTTAAAAAAAAAACTATATGAGACATTGAGGGCATAAGAATATATTTTTCATAATCTGGTCTGAATTGAAAATAAAGCCTTTTAAGTTATATAAAAAAAAGGTAATATACTTTAAGAAAACTCATAAAGTAATTAGGTTTTAACTTGGAAAATGCTGTAAACATTGTTCCATTATAATTGAATATTTAAATTGGAATATTACCTGATGTTGTCTTCTTCTATTAAGTTCTTATATGCCTCTTGCAATGATAGCCTTTTTAATCTTCCTGCTCTGTAATGAAAAAATTGAATAAATAACTTCGATTAAACTATGTTTTGTCATTTGCATGTTCAAGTCAAAAATAATTTCTGAGCATATAAACTATCTGTGAGCATAATAAATAATTTCACCTCCAAAATCCTTCATAAATAGTGATGTAAATACAGACTAAACTTCAGAGAAAGTTTTAAAAAATTTACTTTAAGTTTTAGTAAAACCCTAATTCAAATACAGAAATAAAACGATAATAATTTCTTAATCTAACAAACACAAAAAGATATAGAAAAATATATAATAAAATAAAGAGTAAACGGACTGTAGCAAGTAAAGGGATAGGCTAACTTAGCTCAGTGAGGGTTTTCGACTGCTTCCTCAAACCGACGGTGCGGTTAAACTTCAATTTTATGAACTGAAGATGAAGATCACTAGGCCAAAATTCCATAACTCATCTAAGTCACAAAATTAGGAACAGCGAACTACGTAACCTCGAGTTGATGTTGAGACCAAATCAGAATCTAAGAAGCAAAACATAAACAATAACTGTAGAAGTTAGGGTTGAAGGTAGATTTTCGGACAGAGGTAGAGAATTGGGAGTGAGGCGAGAGAATTTCGGACAGTTATAGTTTGGTGTTTTATAATATTTAATATGCTTCTATAATACATTTATACATATCATATTATATATAAGATCACAAAAATGTTATTCAAATTTTACTAATAAAAAATATTTAAGGTTTTATATTTCTTCATACTTTAATATTTATTATACATCTATACATGTTCATTATATATTTGTTATAAATGTTAAGATGGTGAAAATAGTATGTAATTTTATTTAGTCTAAGTTTTAGTACCATAATAAATAAAGATTGTGCAATAAATTCATTTCGTATATAATATTAATATTATATTATCAATCTTCTTTATTGTGAAATAAAAAGATCATTTGGTGGATTTATTCTTCCAAAAGGCTGAACCCCAACCTTAAGGACCCCCCACACCCCGGCCCGACAGAGAATGGAGACAATGCATCATTAACAAATATTGCAAATGAACTCCCACAATATGGTAATTCTAACATTTCTAGAATATACTCGGTTAGAGGATGTTCTACATAAGCAATTTTCTCTGATGCTCTCTTATACCAGGAAAATAAATAAAAGCCAAGGGCAAAAACTCTCAAAAGTGAGGTTGTTTTTGAAAAGGCCTATTTTTAACCATGGTCAATTGTCCGTAGCAATCTTTAGAGTTAGTAATCTTAGGGGTTTAAAATTTTAATTTGTGGTGAAAATGTACCATTTCTAATTACGACTAAAAATATTATGTACAAAGAAGTTTTCAATAACGTGTAATAAAATTGCAATGTTTATTATTTCAAAATGATTTAATTTTAATATATTATATTCTCTTCTTATTATATTATACCGTATATTTTATATACTATATATATGGCCGTGCATCGCACGGGTACAAATACTAGTTATAGAAATAAGTGTACAACTATATATATACTATATATTTGTTTTAAAAAAAGAATATATTACACACACACACACACATACATACACACACACACATATATATATGTGTGTGTGTGTATAATTGTTTATTTACGTACATATGTGTATATCTCTACAAAAAATTATTATTATTATTATTATTATTATTATTATTATTATTATTATTATTATTATTATTATTATTATTATATAAAATATATTTTATCTTTATTTTTTTTGGTATAATATATTTTATCATTATAAATATGTATTATTAAAAATAAAAATAAACATATGTGTTTATGATTTTGTAGTGCACGAAATTCCTAGTTTATATATATATATATATATATATATATATATATATATATATATATATATATATATATATATATATATAGAAGAGCGCTCATATGCGGCGGGGTCTTACGGTGCGGCGGTGCGGTCAAATTCCAGAATACACCAACAATGTTAACAATATGCACCAACAGTGTGATAAAAACACACCCCAATGAAATGTAATAAAACATCACAAAATACACCACAGACTCAAAAAAACACACCATATAACTCACCACCCCCAATGGTGTATTTCCGAACAGTGTATGGTGTTTTTACTCACACCTAATGGTGTGTGATTGGTGATGCAGGGCTCTGTTTACTCTGTTTTGTGTGGTGTATTTCCTAACGTTGATGGTGCATATTTGGTGAACTATTGGTGTTGCCGCACCGTAAGAAATAACCGCACCGTAAGACACTGCCGCACCTAAACCCGCCTCTATATATATATATATATATATATATATATATATATATATATATATATATATATATATATATATATCTACATTGCCGTATAAAGAAAGAAGAAAATAATAATAAATATATGTGTATAAAACGTAATTTACGTGTGTGTATATATACTAGTTTTTTACGCGCATTGCGCGATTGGGATAATGCCCAATGTTTTTTTTTTTTTTTTTTTTTTTTTAAATAAGTACTTTAAAGTATATCAAGACAAGATTATATTGGAATTGTTAATGCATAGATAATTGAATGTTAAATTGCGTATTTAAATAGGCGATTCTAAGATTACAAATGCAAGATAATATAGTCAAGATTGATTATAATTGTCAATAAAATAATTGTATAGGTATTGTTGAAACCAAATACGGGACATAAGGGAGGGCAAATAAAAATTAGGGCATAAAATATTAAATAAACACTAATATTGAAGAGCTAATTGATGATTGCCAAACAATGACATTGCGAGATAGTTTTCCACTTCAATTTGTTGTGTGATTTGAATACTCTTGTTGTCAATAAATCTCCCAAGTAGTTAATATGATTGACTTAATTATATATTTTTTAAAACAATTATTATTATTATTATTATTATTATTATTATTATTATTATTATTATTACATTATTATTATTATTATTATTATTATTATTATTATTATTATTATTATTATTATTATTATTATTATTATTATTATTATTATTATTATTATTATTATTATTATTATTATTATTATTATTATTATTATTATTATTATTATTATTATTATTATTATTATTATTATTATTATTATACCCTTAGCTCATTTTACATGTTAATCTAAACAACTAATTTTTTCAAATATATTTTTACCAACCATTGATATAATTCGCTGGTCAAATTCACTAATATAATCCGCTAACGCTAACCGCTAACTGCTGATTGTCAAACAAGGACATTGCGAGGTAGTTCTCACTTCAATTTGTTGTGTGATTTGAATACTTTCTTTGTCAACAAATTTCTCAAAGTAGTTAATATGATTGACTTTATTAATTATATTTTTTTTTAATTTTTTCATGGTATTAATAAAATACTTGGTAAATAAATATATAACATTATTTTGTATTATAACTTTGATCTTTAATTAAAAAATAGTGCACAACAAAGATAATAGACAATGTATAGTAGTGAATATAATCAATTTGATGAATTTGAATGTAAGAATTTTTACATTGGAGAAATATAAAGACAAAATAACTAATAAAATTATTTCTCTTAATTAATTTATTGATAATGAATAATTTTTTTTTTAAATAAAGCATTGTAGGGGCAATGTAGCGAATATAATCAATTGATGAATTTGAATGTAAAGATTTTTTATATTGGAGAAAAATAAATACAATATAACTAATGAAATTATTTCTGTTATTTAATTTATAGATAATGAATAATTTTTTTTGAATAAAGACATTGTAGACACATAATTCTAAATTAAAGAATGCATATGTATTATTTTTTGTTGTAGCTACTAAATTATTACGGAGTATTTATTAATATAATTTAATAAGAGTAAAATAGAGTACTAATTATGTCAACTTTGATTGGGATGAGGTTCGAACCTAAGACCTTTCTTATTGAAATCAATGAGTAAGTTAACGGAGAACTAACAGAAATTATATAATATTTAACGGAAAAGTTAACGGAAAATCATATTCATTAAGGATAAATTAGGAAATCTTAAGGAAAAATTAAAATCTGATCAATCTGAGCCATTCATTTGATTAAAAAATTTAACCGCCATTTTTTCTACCCATTATAGGCCTAACTCTCTTGGTCTCTTATTAGTATATATAGTAGATTATTAGTATAGTAGATATATATATATATATATATATATATATATATATATATATATATATATTAGTTTTGTAAAATAAAAAGAATTTGATTAAAGTGGTGTGTTAACTTGATTAAATTTTTGGGTGTTGTATAATTATGATTTTTTGGTGATTTTTGAATTAAAGAAAATCTGGGAGAAATTTTGAAGTGGTACTATGTATTTGAATTTTTGAGATTTCAAATAAAATGGTTTCAGTTTGAAATTTGTACTTGAATTTCCCGTTGAGAATTTTTAAAATTCAAAGGCCTAAAATTTAATTATGAAATGAATTGTTGCTGTAACACCTTAGATTTTCGAAACTTTTAAAACTTATATAATAAAGGTAATCTCTTATTAAATCCCAAAACAGAGCATTACTAAACATAAGTGTTTGGGGTGTTATGCCACATCTGAGCTGGAGAACTCTGATGCACAGGCTATACTATTTAAAAATCCTCAAAACAGTGTCATTACATCATCGTGGCACGCAGGCCGATAAGGAAACTAAATATCTAAGCCTCGGGTCCTCTAGCGCGCTCCGGAGCTACTCATCTGTGCCTGAAAGCCAAATATATCTCTTCAGCGAATAATGTTGGTAACCCACTCAAACGCGTTAAAATACAATATAGGTATATATATATATATATATATATATATATATATATATATATATATATATATATATATATATATATATATGAAAACCATTTTGAACGAAGTCGGAAGATATATACTTAGGAGACTCTAGCTTTAAAAACTGAGAATAGATTTGACAAGTAGGGACAAGCACATATAACAGTTATAATCATGCATATAAAGATACTAGCATATATCCTAAGGGGCAGCAGGTAGGTGGCGGGTTCCCCTACCCCCACCAACCCCCCACTGACTCTTTTTCAATACTTGGGTCCTGGGATCTTTTGTGGAACCCGAAACCATGTTTAGACACTTTTAAACGCAAACGACGACACCACGTTCGTAGTCAAATAACGGATCAAAACCAAGAATCACATTGAACACATCCTAACATGACTTCTAAACATAATCAACACCGGAACATGCGAGTTCCCGCCCAAATATACCAAGACTATCACAATACGAAATTCACGATTCAACCTAGGGCTCTAATCATATTTAAATCACAAAATCATACTTTATCTTTAAAATCAAGAACATTAAGATTTATCAAGATTCAACACAATTATCAAGATCCTCATATAATCGTCAAGATTATCAAGATCAACACATACGATCATCTCATCAACATCAAGATCATATCATAATCATCATAAAAGATTTATCAAGACACAAGCATAGAGAAGGAGCCAAAGAAGAAGATTATAGCAAGGAAAATAGGTTTTGTTGAGACATGGGTTACCTCTTAGCCTTAATTAATCCTCCCTTGGCTATTAAGGTTCTTCTATAAGATTTCCATCCGATTGATCTCCCTAGGCTTGGTGGTGGTGAATCTCCCGGGAATATTTTCGTGTAATATAACTATGGGTGGTAAGGATTCTAATTGCTTTCTAATCCCCTATTTATAGAATCAGGAATCCTAATCCTAATCTGAATAGTAAATGCCTACTTTCTTTATTCCTAATAGATATATAGGTCTAGGATTCCTAATTAGAATCTGACTAGTAAAAGGTTTACTCTCTTTATTCCTAATAGGCTTAAGACTCTAGTTTAGGCAAGGGTCCACGATCCATGGTGGACCACATTAGTTAATTAAAGGGAATCCTAATCAAATTAAAACCTTTTTAATTATTATTAATGGAATTAATTAAATAATTAATCCGGGATTGAAGGCCGTAACATGAGGTGTTACACCCTCCCCCCCCTTACAAGAAGCTTCGTCCCCGAAGCTTTGAAATCATTACGGGGATAACGAGTCAAAACTAGTACGATGGTTATATAGAGAAAGTATTCTACGGGGAAAAATATATAATTATATATCTATGTATACTGGGTTTTTGGGAACGATTGGGTTAAAAGGATGAAGAGAATGGATGGCTCGGGTTTCAAACTTGAGGACAAGGTGAATTTAGGAATCAGGATCAAAGTTTTCAAAGTTGCAACTTAGGAAGTGAGGTTGCTACCTTGTATGGAATCGTTAAAATGAGGAATCAAGAATGAGGTTTGAAGGGTAGAAAGGGTTTTGCAATAAGACATGGTTCGATTGTCAAAGGGAAGGAATGGAATTCGGCTAGGATGGGTTAAGGATTCTCGACGTCGAGTGATTATTCCCATTTGAAGCCCGATTATGATGTCAAGACGAACTAACGATCCTTTTTCTTTAGTTTTTGGCTCCGCTTGGCTCTAAGATTTCCATTGATATTTTCTTCCCATGCTAAGGTCTCATCCATCTTTACCGCTTTTGAAGGAATTTTTGTGATGAATTTCGTGCATACTCTCCCAAAATGTCCAAAAGTCTTGACCTAGTAGGTTAGCAAAGCCAATCCTTAGGTCTCAACTCCCGATTCTTGTTGGGGTTCCATGAGGATCAAGGGACTTTGGGTTGGTTTCCTCGTTTTATTGAATTTCATCTCTTCCTTGGTAGGTGAATCCTTAGCATGACTTGACGTCCTTCCCGAACTTTAGCTTGTTGCGCCCTTTTGGTGATGCTTCTAGTAGTGAAAGCTTCTTAGCACGCTTCCTTCCTTCTTGGAATGCAGTCGGTTTATTGATTCTTGTTGCGAAATGACTTGGCGGTCCTTACGAGTTGTTTTACTTCCTTGTTTGGCCCTTAAAGTAATTGAGGTCTTGATACCAAAGTGTTCCCTACACTTCCCTTGAACGTACGACCCTAGAATGGGTGCACAAAATCTTATGATACGACATGTCCTTATACTCTAGTCGTCTTATTCTGTTCTTCTTGGGCGGAAGGGATGTCTCCTTTATTCTTCACGGATTCGGGGATTTTTGGTAAGGTAAACAAAGGGCTAAGGACTGGAACGGGTTTGTACCATAGTTTTCGGCATTCTGGCTCTATACGGAAAGATCTTGAAGGAGTCTTTTGGATACTCGAATGATAGCCATGGTTGTAAGAAACTAGGTCCACCCTTAGAGCTTGACTCGAGGCCTTTGTAAATCCGTAACTCGACCTCTTGGTTTGCACGTTTCTTTTTGTCAATCATTGCTAGTTGGCTGGATTGTAGGGTTCAACTGTAACTTCACAACTAACGCTATCGATAGCACCTCTTGAAAACGAGACGTGGGCCTAATTCGTTTAACACCTTGAGATGATCCATGGCTCTTTACTCCAAGGACTCACGTGGTCCTTGCTACTTGTCCAATCGGCCGGGTCTCGTTTACAGTTAACAATCTTGAAATCTTCATAAGGTGGCTGACTGTAATCCAACTTTTGTCTTCTCCTTGTCTTGGTTAACAACAAGCCCTCTTTGGTCTTTTCTTGAGGTTTGGCCTGTCGTCCGGGTCCCATTTAATCCTTTAGCGATCAATTGTTTAGTGATGCCTTTCTCTTCCTTGGAGTGCATTTGGTTAACTGCTCTCGTTGTCACGTGACGTTTTGGTGATTCTGTGTGTCGCATGTATTTCTTACGGTGTCTTAAAACCATCAAGGTCCTCATTCCCAAGTAAGGTTTATTTATTGCAGTAGAGCTTAGTGCACGACGTTTTCTACGCGCCCGCCGCCTCTGCTTAACACGCCGAGTCCTTTTTAACAACTATCCTAACACCAACCTAATAAGTGTCAACCCTTGCGCCATTTAGAAAGCAAGGGGTTTACACCACTTGTAGGGTCTTAGCAAGGGTTCGAAAGAGAGGGATACAAAACTAGAGCAATGGCAATGATTCCAAGCTCATAACGATTTAGGGTTTCCAGGGATAAATTAGATACAGCAAGGAGTAGGTAAAGACACAACGGGTGTTTGGTTGTTTTCAAGGATAACCAGGGATTCGAGGCAAGGGTTTCAACAATTAGGAATATCGAGAGGCTTGGATTCAAGGGCGAATGATATTTCAAGCTGAGGCAAAGGCTTCACGAGTCAACATGATATACTTACCTCGCACTAAAGATTAAGCAGAGGTGTTGTCCATGCGTTACTTCACTTCCTTGTATTTAATTGGCGTCCTAGTTCTCTTTACAAGTGGTCCCCCACCTTCGTTACTCATTTTCCAGATCTGTTCCTGAACTCCCCGTTGTAGTAGTTGGATTTGATAGCGATTGGCGGCGCTGGTGTAGGCTTCGTTAAGGGTTCGGGGGTCCTTGACTGACGTCTTGTTGGTGCCATGCTGATGGTCTACAGGACCAATATTTATTGTAATGGTAAGTTAGTGGGTTGCACCCTTACCTTGATGCGGTAAGCGTGGGGGGATTCTTTAAATTAAGTGCAGATTAGAGTGAGGGGAAAGTTAGGCATGTAGTGATAGGTAAACCCACAATCTCACTCGCGCGTCCTAAGTTTCCTGAATCCTATGTACCTAAATACCTAGAGTTCAAGCTTAATGTCCTAAAGTATTGTCTTAAGAGTCTTATCCTAGGGTCAAACTTAGACTCTGATACCATCTGTAACACCCCAAATTTTCGAAAATTTTAAAACATATATAATAAAGGTAATCTCTTATTAAATCCCAAAACAGAGCATTACTAAACATAAGTGAGAACTCAGATGCACAGGCTATACTTTCTAAAAATCATCAAAACAGTGTCATTACATCATCATGGCACGCAGGCCGATAAGGAAACTAAATATCTAAGCCTCGGGTCCTCTAGCGCGCTAGACCGCGCTCCGGAGCTACTCATCTGTGCCTGAAAGCCAAATATATCTGTTCAGCGAATAATGCTGGTAACCCACTCCAACGCGTTAAAATACAATATAGTTATATAATATATATATATATATATATATATATATATATATATATATATATATATATATATATATATATATATATATATATATATATATATATATATATATATATATATATATATATATATATATATATATATATAGATATGGGAAAACAATTTTGAAGCCGGAAGATATATACTTAGAAGACTCTAGCTTTAAAAACTGAGAATAGACTCGACAAGTAGGGACAAACACATATAACAGTTATAATCATGCATATAAAGATACTAGCATATATCCTAAGGTCACAAGATTATTTCACGTCATTCATATCATTATTCAATCATTATCTCAATCACATAAACACACTTTGGTGTTGCCGCAGGACCCTTCACGCGCCCATACATGAAGCACCAGTGAATATAGCTCTGGCATGGCCCCGAAGCACCCTGCCTGTACCGCAGCACAAGGGGTCGATCGCAACCGACCGATGAACCGCAACTCATCATAATGTTTGATCGCAACCAAACAGTGGACTGCATCCCAAAAGTGTATTTCTGATCGCAACCAAATTATGAATCGCAGCTCATGTAAAACATTTGATCGCAACTAAACGGTGGACCGCAGCCCTATATAATATTTATATACCTGACCGATCGCAACCGGCTTGGTTAACGGTTGGTATGGTTCTCAACCCATCCAACTGCCCGTATAGCCAATTTGATTGCAACCAAATTGGGGTATCATGCACACATAACACATAGAAAGCACATGCAATCCACAGTAGCACATTGGGAAAGGGGAGAGAAAGCGTATAATAAACATATGCGTGGTCATCCACATACTAGGAATAGTCCTAAGGGGTTCATACTCCTTTCACCTAGGCCAATGGGCTACCGATTCAACTAGCATGCAATACATAAGAATCTTTTATCCTACGAATGGAACCCGAAACATCAAACTAGACTCATGCACGATAAACGGAGTCTATTGGGACACCACGAGGGTCGGGGAAACATCAAACGGGGAAACCACCATCCCACATTGGGATTTTCCAGCGGGTGGAGGACCACCCACCGGCTACCCGCCGGCGGTGTGACTACTTGGCAGCGGGTGCTCGGCGGGCTGTCGCCTGCCCGCTGCCGGCGGCGCCCTTAGAGGCAGCGGGTAGGTGGCGAGTTCCCCTACCCCCACCAACCCCCCACTGACTCCTTTTCAATACTTGGGTCCCGGGATCTTTTGTGGAACCCGAACCCATGTTTAGACACTTTTAAACGCAAACGGCGACACCACGTAGTCAAATAACGGATCAAAACCAAAAATCACATTGAACACATCCTAACATGACTTCTAAACATAATCAACACCCGAACCTGCGAATTCCCGCCCAAATATACCAAGACTATCACAATACGAAATTCACGATTCAACCTAGGGCTCTAATCATATTTAAATCACAAAATCATACTTTATCTTTAAAAATCAAGAACATCAAGATTTATCAAGATTCAACACACAATTATCAAGATCCTCTTATAATCGTCAAGATTATCAAGATCAACACATAAGATCATCTCATCAACATCAAGATCATATCATAATCATCATAAAAGATTTATCAAGACACAAGCATAGAGAAGGAGCCAAAGCAAAAGATTATAGCAAGGAAAATAGGTTTTGTTGAGACATGGGTTACCTCTTAGCCTTAATTAATCCTCCCTTGGCTATTAAGGTTCTTCTATAAGATTTCCATCCGATTGATCTCCCTAGGCTTGGTGGTGGTGAATTTCCCGGGAATATTTTCGTGTAATATAACTATGGGTGGTAAGGGTTTTAATTTCTTTCTAATTCCCTATTTATAGAATCAGGAATCCTAATCCTAATCTGAATAGTAAAGGCCTACTTTCTTTACTCCTAATAGATATATAGGTCTAGGATTCCTAATTTGAATCTGACTAGTAAAAGGTTTACTCTCTTTATTCCTAATAGGCTTAAGACTCTAGTTTAGGCAAGAGTCCACGATCCATGGTGGACCACATTAGTTAATTAAAGGGAATCCAAACCAAATTAAACCCTTTTTAATTATTATTAATGGAATTAATTTATTACTTAATCCGGGATTGAAGGCCGTAACACGGGGTGTTACAGTTGCATTATGGAATATTTGAGTAAATGAGATGGAGTATTTAGTTGAATGATAAATACTAGGGTTTTGTCTTGTTATGGAGTGGTTAGGGTGATCCTACCACTAGGGTTGATACCCTGTATTGTGGAATACTCGGTAGGAACATATTCCGTGTTCTAGGATATTGCCTGTTGGATGAGGAGTGGTTAGGAAATTCCTACCACTAGGGTCTAAAAACCCTGTATTACGGAGTAGCCAGTAGAAACGTATCCCGGCTACTTGGACTTAGATCTTCTCGATGAGGCTTGGAATCCTCATTCAGGGGTGTGCACACTTAAGGTTTAGGTCCAGATTCCACTGGAAAAGGAATTTTGAGGAGTGTTCAACGTGATGTTGTTCACTAGGGCCTAAGTATAAAGGACCCTGCCAATTTATGTGATTGGATATGGGATTTTGTGGAAAGTTTAGCGTGATGCTGTTCACTAGGGCCAAAGTGTAAACGACCCTGCCCATTTATGTGATTGGTGATCTTCCATAAAAAAATTTGTATTATGTTGGAAAGAGAAATTAAATGTTTTTAAAGGTACATCTTAACATGCGGATTTACTTTTAAAGAAGTGAGCAAATGTTTGTAAGTAGCCTTGTGGCTAATTATTATTGTGGTGATGTTCTTCCAAAATGATTATTTGTATGTGGAAAAGTAATTAAATATTTAAAGGTACGTTTTAATATGGTGATTGGTTGTTGAAGAAGTGAAGACAATTTTCTAAGTGATTTTGAAAGAAAGGTTATTTTTTGAAAGTAATGTACCTTATATCATTTTAAAATTTGTTTTTGGGCAAAGTAACCCTTACTTAGCATGTTTTGCTAATCCCCACTGTTTGTTATGTGTTTCTTAAAAAAAAGAAATATTTAACGGGGATTGGTGAACGTATGAAGTGATGAGAGCGCTGCAAAGAGATGTTAGCTAGATAAGAATATGTCATAAGACATTTGGGACTTTAGTATATTTTTGAATTATGTTTTGATAGTGGACTATTTCAAGTTATTATTGATGGATTGAGAATTAATTTTAAATGTATTGAGATTTAAGATTAATTGTATTGGTGGTTTAGCCTTAACACTTGTTATGTGAGGACTAGTGTGGAGGTTTCACCTCATTAAGAGACTTTGATATTAAATTTATTGGATTGTTGTACTCATTTGGCATTAATTCTCAATTATGAAAAAAAAAATTAAGGAAAATTTGTTTTTGAAAAATGGGGGTGTTACAATCTTTCCCTTCTATCTTCTGTCGGAGCTCCTAGATGGCGGCCGCCAGATCGGCCATTCTCGGGATAGGTTGTTCGTGGAGCATGAGTTACTCTCCAGTACCTTCAACGGCCTCCTGCCTACGCCTTGCAGCGATCCTTCTCTGAATGACGGCCCGCGGTGGCTCTTCCTCAAGTCGCTCTCTTCCCCTCCTAACTGACTGAGCGGGGGAGCGTTGACCGGCTCGACTGCAGGACCGGTCCAAAACCGACTGAGTGGGAGTTGCGGAGCCAAGCCGCGTGTGCACGGAATGGGCCGCTCGAGGATGACCCGGCGAGCACCCATCTAACGGCGTCTAGGTTTGCCGCATGAACTGACCGCGCAGGTCGGGGATGAGAGTCGTTGGGTGCTTGATCAACTGCACGCATATATGCATCAAAAACCTGCACCAACAACTCCGTGAAGGTGGGTTGGGCCTGAGCGACAGGCGGTGGAGGGTTACCCTGCGGTGTCTCGTGGGTTGGTTTGATAGTACGTTCGGTACGTGCAGCCGACCTTTCACCAGAAGCACTGCGGCTTAACTGCTCCTTCGGTCTCCTATGGAGGTGCGGCTACCTGCGGGTTGCACCCCTGCATTCGCGATGACGGTGATATGCCCGTTGGCTGCCGGGGCAGTAGCGTTTCGCCTACTGCATCGCTTATGAGCCATTAGCAAAGCTTACAGATGGGACCTTTAGTTTAGATCCCACAGATGACGCCAAAGTTGGTTTTACGGCCTGGGGTAGCTGTTCAGCGGCCCAACACTACCGTAAAATACTAGGGTATAGGATATGTCGAAAGAGAGACAGAATAACTAGATCTTATTCAGGAATTCGACCCTTTACATGGTGACCCCGAGTGGGGGGGGGGGGGTATTTATACAAGGAGATTGATCATCTATAAGGTAAGTATGACAAAAGAATAATTATGTTAGCTTAGGAATCTACCATAACAAGGAAAGCAATCTCCACAGAATCCGCCATTAACCGCCTTTGGAACGCGCAGTCGGTCGGGGACGCACCGACCACCTAGCTGGGTAGCCCGTCTAGGGATGCTATGGCACCCCAGTAAGTACACTCCGACTTTTGAGCCTGGTCGCCCATCCGAACCCGGCCGAGGCCTCGGTCGGGGACACGCCAACTATAGTGCCTGGTCGCCCACCTGAACCAGCCGAAAACCCTAACAAGGTGCATACCTGCTTGGCGGCCTGGTCTCCCATGTGCTTGCGCCGCTTGATGTTTGCTAGTTTAGTGGGATAGAATGTAGGAAAGTGTAAACGCGGATATGGAACCCCCGAGTTTCGAACTCAAGGATAGAAAATCGGAGCAAGAAAAGTGCAAGACAATCCTTTGTCACAATGCATCAACAAGGGCAAACTAGGTGCATGGGAAGGGTAGGTGGTAGCATGGGTGTAAACATGGAAAACAAAGAAATAAAAGCAAACAAGCAAATATGTAAAACGTGAATTTGGATGGAAAGGATTCGTGATCATGCATTCATTGGTCTCACGGTTGACAAGGCATGGTGCAAGGCAAGACTAACCTTAGGGAGTACTATGGCACCATACTAAATCACGTAGAACTTAGTTTCTCAATTCCTAAGTCGGATGAGGCATTCTAGCGAACACTTGGTGTGCGGTCTACCTTCTTCTCTTTGGGCCTAGCCCTCTCGGATTGTAGGCCGTGGATTGCAAGGCTAAGGAAAGTGCAATCTCTTTCCACTTCCCCACTCTCACACTCCTCTCTCATTGGGATCCTACAATGAAGAGAGGATCTATATGCACACCTCTACAACATAGACTTTCAAGGTCAAGCCATACATCAAATCGCATCATCTAATCTATACGAATCATGAATGCACAATCATAAATCAATTCCAATCCAAATCCTAGAAGTCTTGCAACTCATCATCATTAATAGATTGAAAACACAATGAAAGAGATTCAAGATAACACAATAAAATATAGAATTGAAAGCTTAAGGAAGTAGGGTTACCCAATCTCTAATCCAATTGGGATTCAATCTTCAATAGTTGTTGAACAATGAGTGTAGATCAAAGAAGGAATGTAAATCTAACCTAAAACCCTAACTAAGAACTCTAACATTTGATTTCTAAAGAAGGAAAATGATTGATGATGAAATAGTCTGGCAACAAGTCATTTAAAAAGGCTAAAACTGTAATTTCCGCGTTGTGCCCAACCAACGCACCCGTCCAGCGCGCGTTGGACGGTGCGTTGAACTTTCTACCCCCGATCAACGCATGTCCGAACGCGCGTGGGATCGCAAGTGTGGGAATTTGCCTTTTTTGTCCTCAGCAAAGTTGTAGACCATGAAGTTGCCGAACCATAGCCACTTGAATCACCTCATTTGGACACTCATAGCTCAAGATATGCTCCAATTACCGAACTGTCGCCGGAATGCCTTGTAATTTGATAATGTTTTGCTAATTCCTACAAAGGCAATCACCATTAGTACTTGCTCCTAACTTCTATCAAAGTAAGCTATTCTAAACTTGTAATAGGCTCAAAGGACTCCAATTATAGCACACAATATGCTTCCTAAATACCCTACCAAATGTAGCATTTTTGGCACTTATCACAGTTTGCACACTTTATTCTTGCTCGTCCTCAAGCAAGGTTTCAATTCAAATCAAGGAAAGATAAGTGACAAAGATACTTAATGCAAATTCAATCAATCAAATGGTCAATCAAGAAGGGTTTGTGAAACAACGGAGGGGGTGAAATCCCTCATGCTATCAAGCAAGTGTGTTAATCATGTGCCATACTTTGCAACTCAAGGAATATACAAAGGAGCAAAAACCCCTATGAAACGTATGAAATTAAGCTCAAGGGAACACACTCTCCACACCAATTCAAGCATGCAAAAATTTTGAATTCACCTCCTATTTTACAAGGGCTTTCAAGCCGAGCCCACTAGTGGGAACGATGTTCACACCCCAACCAACGTCCAACCTTATACCACCAAAGCCCATAAGCATAAAATAAGTGAGGGTGTGGCATGGACCTCTCCCCACCAATTGGCTTAGACGGGCTCCCTTTTCTTCCCAACACCCTAGAATCGTTACCGAGCGACCCGACTTCACATGGAGCTCCATGCTTTTTCTAAGATCGGTGCTATGGGTGCCTGGTTTCTAGCGGGGTGGCTCACCTCCACTCTCTCATCTCGTCTCTTAAGATAACGTCATTTGCACAACCGACTTCACGTAGAGCTCTACGCCTTTTCGAAGACAGTGCAATGGATTTGCCCCAAATCCTAGCGAGATGGCTCACCTCGTTTCTTCTCTCAAGGAGTGGCCATTATTTTTTGTCTTTGCCTTTTTCTATTTCTTCATTTCACACTTCAATCCCTCATGCCTTTTTCTCGGAGTTTGGGATTTACTCACAATACTCACCAAAGGCCCACCTTTTGCCACATGCCTTACCAAGATTTTGTTCATTTTTGGGCTTTGCTTACAATTATATTTCTAAAGTTGAGGGGTACACACTCCCACTTTGAGAGATCCTTGACTAAGGTCCAAGTAAAATAAGAGGTGAATAACATGCAAGCATACAAAAGATATAAACATATTTGGCTCTATGCAATTCCTCACTTGGTGTAAAGAGGTAACTTCCTAAGGATATTTCCCAAATTAAACATTTTTGGAACATCACTAACACACTTCCAAGATAGTATGAACAATGACACACTCTCCATCAAAACACACAATCATCAATCATGAAGCTTTCAATCAATTGAATTTACAAACAACCAAGCACAAAGTGCATCATTTCCACACTTTAAAATAAACATCGTCCTCGATGTTACTTTGAGGACTAGGTGGAAAAAGCAGCACAGATCGACACATACTAAGATAAAAGTCTCTTTCCACATTTTAGGATTGTTTCCACACTTTAGAAGTGTTTCCGGGACTTGGGGAGTGCAACAAAAGACAAAGTGAATGAGATATGCTAGCAAATGTTTGCAAACCCCTTTTCCACACTTTAGGAATAAAGACCGGGGCATAAATAAAGAGTAAGGGATATAGGAATAAACCAATGTGTAGAGCATCCCTGTTTGCAATGTAGCATCCAATTCTCTTTACCCGATCAAATTCGGTTCAAACTGCAAAACATTGTTAGTGGCAAATGTGCAACACATAATAATAGAAGTGCAAGAGGAGTAATGGGACTACTCCAATGGGAATGATAGTGCAAAACAAAAATCAAAATCCTACAAGACTAAAAACATAAAAGCAGTAGAATGTAAAATCACACAAAATAAAAAAAACGAAATGAAAAAGAGTCTAACAACAGGGTAAAGTCACAAGGATAAAGCAAAGTAAGGCCAGGCCATCTCAAGTCAACGCCACTCTGGGGGTGGATGCGGATGAATTCTTCAAAGTTGCTCCCGGAGCTCTCCAATTTGTATCCGTTGTGCTTCAATTTCTCGTCCAGTGCATTCTTCCGATCGTATATGTCCCTCATCCATCCCAATTTGCCTTTCTTCCATTCTTTGTTGACGAACACTTGAATTCATGTAGAGTTAATATAAGAAACCTTGCAAGTGTTGCAAAGTGGTGGTCTTCTTGTTTCACATTTGCCTCTACACCTCTTCTTGCCCCTTGGGCACTAGATTCCCCTTGATCTTTTCCTTTCGTTGATTTGGTAGCCCTAGTTCTCTTCATTCCCTACACAAAGAAATTTTCAAACATAACACAAAAGAACAACATTCTCGGGTCCCCTTTGGTAGTAAAAAAAAAAAATCAAGCGTATACATATCAACATTATTCCAAATGGTAAGAGGTAGGCAAATATGGAATACATAAATCTCACAATTATTACACAAGAGGATTCAAGTAATCACACCACTTGTCATCAACAAACAAGCATAGAGAACATGTAACAATGCAACTCTACCAACAAATCCTCATCAACAAAGAGACATTAACAACCCATTCAAGAATCACAAATTAGAAAATTAGGGTTCATATAAGAATTTTCAAATCAATGAAGGAAAATTTCAATCCCAATGATGTCCTTTCATGCAAAACTAGTCATCATTCTCAAATTTCAAACAACAATATAAGCAAAACAATGTAGACTAGCATTCATGAGATTAGAGTGAAAAAGCTTGAAGAATATATCAATGTAGATTTGAAAGTTGAAGCTTTTACCTCTTGGATGGAGATTCCTACAAAAGATTGATCCTTTGAATCTTCTCAAAGATGGAAGAAAATAGCAAGCTAGAGTATACCTTTTGTGGGAATGGAGCTTTTAAGTGGGGGGTGGGGCTGAATAGTGGGGAAGAGGACTTAATATAGAAAAATATTCCCGCGTACGGTTTCTGTACGTCCATCGCATCGTCCAACGCACGTTGGACGTCGCGTTGAAGTTTCTGTTTTGCGCCAACGCCTCTCCTAACGCGCGTTGGAGACATGCGTTGAAGTTTCTGTTTCATCTCAACGTCTTTCCCAACGTGCGTTTAAGCGGCCACTGCTTGCGTTGATCTTTCTAGAATCCTCCAACGCAACTCCAATGTGCGTTGAAGGGTTGCGTTGGAGTTTGTTGTGGCTCAATTGATGCTCCATTAGCTCACCTGCAATGTTAGCTCAAAAAGTACCAAACAAAACAACTACAAACATAAACGAAAGTACACAATAAAAGAAAAAGACTTATTACTTGGGTTGCCTCCCAAGAAGCGCCACGTTTACCGTTTAGGCTAGACGAAACGTGGGTTACACATTGAAACACACACGAAGGGGAACCGGACCATGTGTCCTGTTCACTTTAAATTTGAGAAATGCCCCTAAGTGTCGGGCATTCTCGAATACAGCTAAGCTCAAATGGTGTACAATACCTTCAAAGATGTGTCTAACCTTTGGCTCAAAACATATGACACCAAAACTCTCGTCCTTCCCTTCTTTTTGTTTTTGCATCTCAATTTTCTTACTCTCGTCTTTTGATGTGGCCTCCCTTATTCCTTCCTCATAAACTCCATTCACGCTCCTCTCATCACCACAACTCACAATTTTCCCTACATCCCCCTTAGCAAATGACTCAATACAATTACAAATAGAATCATCAATACCTTCACAATCGTCATGCAAATCCTCACAAAAATAAAAAGACATACTATCAATGGAATCATCCTCCCAAGAGTTAAGACAAACATTATCACAAACATTTGTAAGATCATTGCACGGTTCACGAAAGTCATCTCTACTAGCATGCAAAGAAATATTTCCATAACACAATTTAGCACAAGGATTTGCAAACATCATTACCTAAATAGGGTTAGAAATGTTACCACAAATAGTGTCATCATTAGGCCGTTCATCCTCCCACACCACCTCGATGTCTTCATCACTCTCCTCTTCATTTTCCAACCCTCTTTGATTTTCCAATTCGTGAATTGGGACTTCCTCAAGCACCAGGGCTTCATCTAGCATGGGATTCTCTTCGACCCTCTTTGGTTCCGGGCATGTATCAATGCTCCTCAAAGTATTAGCTTGGGCCTCCATCTCCATGTTCTTAATGAGTTCTCTCATCATAAGGTTAAGGTTTTCCTCTACCCTTGTTTGTGATTGGGTGAATTTTTCCTCCATTTTTCTTTTTAGAAGGCCCTTGAGAGTAGGTGTGGGTAGGTATTGAGTGTAGGAATGTGGAGAGTATACTTGGTTTGTGTAAGAGGTATAGGATTGAGAATTATTTTGGCCTCTTGGTGGGAAGTATTCATCATTTATCTCAAAATGGTTTGAAGGATAGGATTGAGAATTGAAGGAGTAGGCATTTTGAGAGTATGGTTCTTGTGGTGATGGAGTGTAATAATGATTTTGGGGGTGGGGATTGTAGGAATAGGTATATGGTTGGGGTGGTGGTGGGGTATGTGCCTTGTGGAGATAATAGTAAGCTTAGTAATTGAAGGGTTCAAAAGATTCATCATGGAAATCATAGCATTGAGAGTCCATTTTCCAAAGATTAATCTAGCATTAAAGCACAAGACAAGAAAAAAAAATTTGCAACTAAAAGTAATTGCAAGTTAGCTCAATATGCAATTTCAATTTCAAAGTTCAAGAAGAGAATAAATAAAGCACACAATGTGCAAATGAAATAAAAAAAAATATGGAATCACAAGGCAAAACAATGGAATGATGAGAAAAACAACAATATGGATTCACAAGATAGAACAAATGAGCACAATGGATAACAAGGAAACTAAAACAGGTAACCTAGAACTCCTATTAATACACTCCTTGATTGTAATAGTGAACATACTCTACTTAGCACCTACTGCCATCCCCAGCAATGATGCCATTTTGATGTTTGCTAGTTTAGTGGGATGGAATGTAGGAAAATGTAAACAAGGATATGGAACCCCGAGTATCAAACTCAAGGATGGCAAATCGGAGCAAGCAAAGTGCAAGACAATCCTTTGTCTTAATGCATCAACAAGGATGAACTAGGTGCAGGGGAAGAGTAGGTGGTAGCAAGGGTGTAAACATGGAAAACAAAGAAATAAAGGAAAACAAGAAAATATGTAAAACAGGAATTTGGATGGAAAGGATTCGTGATCATGCATTCATTGGTCTCAAGGTTAACAAGGGATGGTGCAAGGCATGACTAACCTAAGGGAGAACTATGGCACCAATACTAAATCACGTAGGACTTAGTCTCTCAATTCTAAGTCAGGTGAGGCATTCTAGCGAACACTTGGTGGGCAGTCTACCTTCTCCTTCCCGAGCCCAGCCCTCTCGCATCGTAGGACGGGGATTGCAAGGGCAAGACTAAGGAAAGTGCAATCTCTTGCTACTTCCCCACTCTCACACTCCTCTCTCATTGGGATCCTACAATGAAGAGAGGATCTATATCCACACCTCTACAACATAGACATTCAAGGTCAAACCATACATCAAATCTCATCATCAAGCATGAATACACAATCATAAATCAATTCCAATCCAAATCCTAGAAGTCTAGCAACTCATCATCATTAATAGATTGAAAACACAATGAAAGAGATTCAAGATAACACAATAAAATATAAAATTGAAAGCTTAAGGAAGTAGGGGGTTACCCAATCTCCAATCCAATTGTGATTCAATCTTCAAGAGTTGTTGAACAATGAGTCTAGATCTAAGAGGGAATGTAAATCTAACCTAAAACCCTAACTAAGAACTCTAAAATCTTATACGTAAAGAGGGAAAATGATTCATGATGAAATAGTCCTGCAACAAGTCTTTTAAAATGGCTAAAACTGTCATTTCCACGTTGTGCCCGTCCAATGCACCCGTCGAACGCGCGTTGGACGGTGCTTTGAACTTTTTGCTCCCGATCAACGCATGTTCCAATGCGCGTGGGAGCGCGTACGTGGGAAATTTCCCTTCTTGTTTTCGGCAAAGTAGTAGCCCTTGAAGTTGCCGAACCATAGCCACTTTGGACACTCCTAGCTCAAGATATGCTCTAATTACCGAACTGTCACCGGAATGCCCTGTAATTTGACAATGTTTTGCTCTTTCCTACAAAGGCAATCACAATTAGTCTTTGCTTCTAACTTCTATCAATGTAAGCTATTATAAAGATGTAATAGGCTCAAAGTACTCCAATTATAGTATAATATTTCTCCTAAATACCCTACCAATTGTAGCATCTTTGGCACTTATCAGGACGCTAAGGCACCCAAGTAAGTACACTCTGATTTCTAAGCCTGGTCTCTCGTCCGAACCCTGCTGAGGGCTCGGTTGGGGACACGCCGACTATAGTGCATGGAGGCCCACTTGAGCCAGCCGAAAACCCTGATAAGGTGCATACCCGCTTGGCGGCCTGGTCTCCCGGGTGCTTACGCCGCTAGGGCTGTAACACCCCAGATTTTCAAGACTTTTAAAACATATATAATAAAGATAGAATCTCATTAAATCCCAAAATACGATACAAAGAGTACGGTGCTATGCCACACCTAAGCTAGAGAACTCAGGTGCACAGGCTAACTAACTAATATCCTTAATAATGTAAACGCATAGACATGGCACGCAGGCCGAAAGGGAAACTATCTACTTCTACGCTCCAAGTTCTAGCGCGCTCCAGTGACTTACTCTTCTGTGCCTGAAAGCCAAATATATCTGTTCAGCGAGAAATGCTGGTAACCCACTCCAACGCGTTGAAATACAATACGTATAGATATATATATAGATATACGAAAACCATTTTGAACATGAAGATATATTCTACGAACTCTAGCTTTTAAAACAGGGATAGACTTAACAGATAGGGCTAAGCACAGATAGCAGTTTATACCAAGCATATACAGTTCACAATAGGCAAGACAGACAACATAAGCACAATTAATAATCATATCATAACCTAACATATACGATTCCCAATATGAATCCCATAGTCACATCCCCAAGGCACTCATAACAACAACTCCTCCATATCTCATCACATAGCACACTTTGTTGGCGCCACAGGACCAATCGCATGCCCATACATGAGGGTCAGCGCATATAGCTCTGACACGGCCCCGCAGCACCCTGCCCCGTATCGCAACACGGAGGGGTCGATCGCAACCGACCAATGAACCGCAGCTCATCATAGTTTAATCGCAACCAAACAGTGGACCGCAGCCCAAGAGTATGTCATCTGACCGCAGCCAGGAAATATGAACCGCAGCTCATGTAGAAACGTTTGATCGCAACCAAACGGTGGACCGCAGCCCAAGAGTGTAAATCTGACCGCAGCCAGCTTCTGAACCGCAGCTCAGGAATAACCAATCCGATCGCAACCGAATTGGGGTATCATGCACACATAACACATAGCAAGCACATGCAACCCACATTAACACATTGGGAAGGGGGAGAAAACGTATAACAAAACCTATGCGTGGTTCTTCACATACTAAGAATAATCCTAAGGGGTTCATACTTCTTTCACCTAGGTCAACGGGATACCAATTCAACTAGCATGCAATATATAAGACTCATACAACCTACGAACGGTACCCGAAATAACAAACTAGACATAGGCACGATAGACGGAGTCCGTTGGGACACCACGGGGGTCGGGGGAACATCAAACGGGGAAGCCAAAATCCCAAAGTGGGGTCCAAACCATCGGGTAGCCGGTGGGTGAGGGATCACCCGCCGGCTGCCCGCCGGCGGTAGCTAATCCGGGCAGCGGGTGCCCGGCGGGCAGCTGCCCGCCCGCCGGCTGCCCGCTGCCGGCGTTGCCCAAGAAAGCCGCAGGTAGGTGGCGGGTCCCCTACCCCCACCTACCCCCCACTGACTCTTTTTCACCAAAAACGCCCCGGGAACCTTTGTGGAACCCGAAACCATGCTTAGACACTTTCAAACGCAATTGATAACACACGTAGACAATTAACGGGTCAAAGATCGAGAAACATATGGCACATAACCTATCATGCTTTTCTAAACATAATCAACACCCAATCATGTGAATTCCCACCCAATATACCAAGAATAATTCCATACGATACAACCTAGGGTTCTAATCATTTTTAGATCAACAAGGACACAATTCATCTTCCAATATCAAGATTCGGTAAGAATATCATATAAACATCAAGAACATCCTACAATCATCAAGAACATCATATAATCATCAAGAACATCATATAATCATCAAGAACATCATATAATCATTAAGAACACCATAATTATCAAGAACCTTTAATCATCAAGATCACCCATGGAATTATCCCATCAATCATCAATAATAATATCACGAATCATCAATACACAATAATATGGGGAAATCCTACGGGGGAAATCATAGCTATGAAATAGGTTTTGTTGAGACATGGGTTACCTCTTAGCCTTAATTAATTCCTTGGCTATGAAGGGTCTTTCTTGAAGCTTTCTTGCTTTCTTGATTTCTCCTAGGGGAATTCTTGGAACTTCTTGTGTGGTGAGGGATTATTGTGGTGGGGATTCTAGGTGCCTCCTTATGTTCCCTATTTATATATTTAGGAGTCCTATTTAGGAACTAATATTATATGCTTGCTAATTCTATTCCTTTTGGGACTAAGGATTGGGTTTAGGGATAAGGGCCCATGGACTATGGTGGGCCTTTCCTAATTAATTATTGTGATTTAATTCTTTCTTTTGGGTAATTTGGTTAAATAATTAATTGGTTTTAGGGATCGTAACACGGGGTGTTACAAGGGCTACGAGAGAGGCACTTTCTCACGAATTGCTAAGTGCTCTACCGTGCTCGGCTCTGATTGCTCTTTATGCTACCCAGGCTGAGTGCCCGATTTAAGGTATCTATCATCATACAGCACCTTTCCTAAAGGTATATAGCGTATCAAAGAAGCATTAAGTGCGTGACTCACATTTTAAACCGGGCACTAGACTCGGTCCTCCTCTCGGATAAGCACAGAACTAACAGCTCTCTAGGAGGCATCCAAATAGAGGTGGGGTAAGTAAATACCTCTTCAACTCCTCGAACTACTGTTGGCATTCCTCTAACCATTTGAAACTTTCTCTCTTCCTCATACCCTCAAAGAACGGTAAGGCCTTATCCCCCGATTTAGACAGGAAGCGACTCAAAAAAGCCAGTCGACTCGTTAGCCTTTGTAAATCCTTTAGAGACCCAGGTGGTTTCATATCCCGGATGGCTTTCACCTTTTTAGGGTTCGGCTTAATCACCCTCCTCGTGACAATGTAACCGAGAAACTTTCCTCCCCTCACCCCGAAGGCACACATTTTCGGATTCAACCGGAGATTGTTTTTCTACATCACTTGGAAGCTTGTGGCCAAGTTCGATGCGTGATCTGACTCCTCTTTGCTCTTCACCAGCATATCGTCAACATATGCCGCCATTGACTTTCCCAACAGATCATGAAATTGAGACACCATCTGAGTGTATGTAGCACCCGCATTCTTTAGCCCCAAGGGCATCACACGATAACAGTACACCCCATCGGGGGTGATGAAGGCAGTCTTCTCCTCATCCGAGTGATGTATATAGATATGATGGTAACCTCGAAAGGCGTCCATAAAGCTCAACAGAGCGCACCCATCAGTCTCATTAATCAACTGGTCGATCCGAGGGAGCGGGAAGGGATCTTTTGGACAGGCCTTATTCAGGTATGTACAATCCACACACATCCGTCAAGCTGGCGACTTTGGTACCAGTACAACGTTAGCGAGCCAGTTCGGATATTTTACCTCCCAGATGTGCCCGACTGCTAGTATAGTCTCTACTTCCTTCTTCATGAATTATCGACGGTCATTAGCAGATATCGCTTCTTTTGGATAAGAGGTTTGTGATTTGGGTCGACCGCCAACTGATGTGAGATGATAGACCTATCTACCCCTGGCATATCCTCGGGTCCCCAGGCAAAGACCACCCGATTTTCACGTAGCACTCGGATTACCTCCCGCCTGACTTCTTCAGCCAGGCTGACTCTAATCCTCACCCGTCTCTCAGGGTGCAGGGGGTCAATCTCTATTTCTTCTAACTCCACGGCCAGCTCTGGGCACTGGATCACCTCTCCCTTCTTGATTGGTTCAGAAATTTCATGTACCCGCATCTCGTTTCTCCCAATCTGGCAGCAAGCCTGAAGATAACAATCACGAGCGGCCCTTTGATCGCAGCGAACGACTCCGATTCCGTTCGTCATCCTAAATTTTAAGGAAAGGTGCTCAACGGAGATCAAGGCTCCCAAATCTTCAAAGCCGGGTCGTCCTAGGATCATATTGTGGGAACAAGTCAGGTCTACCACCACAAACTTCATATCCAACTTTATGACGTTGGGATAAGTTCCTAGCTCAACCGAAAGTGTGATGGACCCTTCCACCTCAACTGAAACTTCTATAAAAACAAGCCAAGGGAGTCCGAACGGGTGTAAGCTTTTCCTTGGACAATCCTAACTTGCTGAAAGTTTCAAAATATAAGATATTGATGTTGCTGCCAGTATCAACAAGAATCCTTCGGACGACTACACCGCTTACATCCATTGCAATCTTAAGTAGTGAAAATGATTGGCTCTCGACAAACTTTCTTCGGACTGTCATCCCGGCTGTAGATAACTCCAACATACAACTGGCGAGCCCACACCTTACGAGAACCCGAGGAGTCCCCCCTATCCGGGCCACCTACGATCATGTTAATGACTGGTTTGTGCTTCCAATTAGCCTCCTCATCTTTAGAGGCAGGCTTCTTTCCTCGATCCTGACTACTGGAGGATGGTCGGTCTGTTCCTTGATTTTGCCAAGGTAGCGATTGCCTCTTCCATTGTTTTGGCGAGAGCGGGGCTCCCTTCTGAATTAGCGCTTCAATCCCCTTTTTCAGATACACACACTATACTCTTCTGTAGTGTAAGAGCCCGACCTATGGTAGGGACAATATCGCTACGGCAATATACTCGGATCCGAAATTTCTGGCTAGTCACCCAACTTAAGAGGTGGCAGAGGCAGTAGACTCTCTTTGACCTCAAGAACTGGTTGGGCCAAGGTAGGACTCGACTCCATCTTACTGGGTCTGTCATTATCATACTTTCCTCTCGAATTATTCTCTGGCTTTTTCGAGCTGGATCCCCGGTCTCGCGGTATCTTTTGTATTTGAGAGCCTCCTTAGTGTCAGCCCTTTTATTTGCCCTATGCATGGCCTTAGCATAAGTCTTTGGCCAATCATCATGGAAATCCCCATATAGCTTGCCAGACCGTAGCGACTCGATGAAGAATGTGAGAACCGTCTAGTCATCCACTCCCTCGACAGCTTGCATCTCCTTTTGCCATCTAGCCAAATAAGTTCTCAAGGAGTCTCCCTAATCTTGGTTGATGTTGTACAGATGGGTCAAGTCTCGCTTAGGCTTAACATTCGCGGCACAGTTGGTTAGAAATCTCTCGGCCAACTCCTGAAAACTTCTTATTGAATGCGATGGGAGCGACAAGAACATATTTTGGCAGATCCCTTCAGGGTTGGCTGAAAGACCGGCATAAGAACGGATCCTCGACTTCTAGCGATTGCATTTTCGCCTGATAGTGCACTAGGTGCTCCCTAGGATCGCTTGCTCTGGAAATTTGTACTCAACCGATGCCTTATAAACCAATATTTCAGGCGTGAAGGGCAATGCGGTGAGTAGAGTGCGCACAGGTGTATTAGATTTTTCGCCCAGGCGTTCCCTCAAATCTCGTAGTTCTTGAGCCAAAACGGCTACCTCATCTCATAGTGTTTTGTTTTTTAAATTTGAGGAAGTGTTACAGAAAGTTTTATTTATTTGTTATTTATTACTTTTCGCGACATTTTTTGAGAGAAAGTGTCGTGGAGAGTAGAGGCATTTTTTAAGAAATCGCGACACTTTTTAAACTAAAGTGTCTCGTTTTCTTATGTATTTATTTACGATTTTGTCACTGCAATTTTTTAAAGTACACACTACACTTTTGTTAAAAAGTGTAGTAGAAAGTCAAATTTCTATCTTCATTTTTGTATTAGTGACCACCACCACCACCACCACTACTACCAACCCCACCACCACGACCACCACAACCACCACCATCTCCACTAGCTACCACCACAACACCACCACTACCACAACCACCACATGACGATGGTCGTGTTGTCCACACAACGTGTCAAAGATTTGAGATGAGCCCTGAGTTTTATCGTTCTCTAGGGATGACAAATTTGAAGAGTCAAAAGGCATTAAGTTGGGAAAGGTTATTGCTAATCATGTACCTCGTCACAAATATGTACATGATGAAATCAAATTGTATCATGAAAAAAGTACAAACAATTAACGAATTCAAATGTAAAGAAGCTAGGATAGGATTGCTCATCCCTCTCATGATGCATATAGGATCATTAAACATAGTTTAGGATATTGCAAGACTAGAATCATGTGAAGTTATGCTAAGTCCGTTCACCTCTCGGTCTACTAGGATTCCTCTTGGCCTAGAAATCTTTAAGGTGACTAAGTACCAAAGAGACATTTCATCAAACACCTTGCCTACACTTCATTCCTAGCTTAGGTATCTCGGATCTTAAAGCTGGGAAATGCCAAAGAATTAGAGCGTCAAGTGATCTAGTAATCTCTTGCCTAGACCACTTGCTTAGATCAACTCAAGGAGTTGACCAGACTCCACAAGAAGCATACAAGACATTCAATGGCAACACAACTCACAAACAATTGCAATATCTAAACCCACTTATGAATTGTATCTCACAATAGCATCATGATTAAGATTCACAATCCTAATCCTACCAAAAGCCTAGCCACATATAGCTAGATGAAATAACATTGCAAAATCAATTGAAATAGAAATCAAAATGGGAAAGCAATTAAATTTGACTTTGGGTTGACTAGTCAATTACTAGTCCCCGACTATTGAATTTTCAGGAATTTAAAGAATTAAATTACCAATTGGTTTAGGATTAATTACTTAATTAATCCATTAATTGAATTTGGATTACGGGGTGTCACAGGTTACCTCTTAGCTAGTAACGTTCTTCCCTAAAATTTCCATCCGATTGATCTCCCTAGGCTTGGTGGTGGGGAACCTCTTGGGAATACTTTTGTGTAATATAACTATGGTGGTAAGGGTTCTAATGCTTTCTAATCCACTATTTATAGCATCAGGAATCCTAATCATAATCTGAATAGTAAAGACCTACTTTCTTCATTCCAAATAGATAAATAGGTTTAGGATTCCTAATTAGAATCTGACTAGTAAAAGGTTTACTCTCTTTTATTCCTAATAGGCTTAAGACTGTATTTTAGGCAAGGGTCCACGATTCATGGTGGACCACATTAATTAATTAAAGGGAATCATAACTGTGACACCCCGCATTTTCCTAAAAATAAATTATAGTCCCGATATTAAATATTTTAATAAAAATATTTATATAGCTATTTATTTTGAAATGGGCACGGGTCTATCCAGTATGGTGAACCGATCTTTTTGTACCCAAATGTTTTAAGCCCAGAAATGTATTTATTTATTATATGTTATGTAAGCTTTGAACCCAAACTAGTCAAGCCCATATGTTGTATAAAAATATCTGTTATATTTATATATGTGACATAGTGTAAGCCCAAAATGTCAAGCCTAATGTATAAACCATCTCCATCAAAATTCAAGTGTTAAGCCTAAGGTGTACCATTGTTCTTTAACCCAACCATTTGACCCAACCCACGAATCCTAACCTTGTCCAACCCACTAGTAACTCATGGCAACCTATCTAGGCTATAATGTGTATGTACATACGCATGATAACAAGGAGCCGCATCTCCATCTTCTTCGCCCTCTTCACCTCGGCTTCTTCCATCTCTCTCTCGACGCAGCTAAAACCTTGAACCCAGAAGCCTTCTTCTTCGACCAAGCAGACGTGAGCCACCATCTCCGCCCTTCCTTTCCTCTCGGCTTCAAGAGCAGTCAAGCTGGACTGCGTAGCTCTTTGGCTGGAACGGTGGTGGTAGACACGGGAGGCTACGGCATCAACGTAGAGCAATGACGACAGCAAGCTCCTTCCTTTGTGCGAAGTTGGCGTTTGGTAGTGTTGGATCGACGGGTCAAGCAAGCAACAGCTCCAGCGAAAACTCCAGACAGAGCATCAACGGTGGTCTCGGCCTTCTTCAAGTGAAGCAAGCAGGGGCGTGGTGTTTTTCGTCCCGGCGGGTTCGACGGAGCTCTGTAGTGGTTGCCGTCCCTTCTACGGCAGGTGTATGCTTGGTGGTAGGAGGCACGCCGGCGGGTGGTGGAGGTGCCCGTGTTCCACCCGCTGCCTACGCATGGCATGAGGAAGACGAAGAAGATCGGGGTGAGCAGCTTTAGCTTTGGTGCTTGTTGTTGCTTAGTGTTTAAATAGGTTTTATGTTGGTTAAGTGACCAAGTGGTTTGCTAGCTTAGTGGTTTAGTATGTGGTTATTAGAATGAAAGGCTAGGGTTTGAATCTTAGCTTTGTTTAATTAGTTAAGTTGTTTAGTTTTAATTATTAGTTCTATCCCTTAAGCTTGGTTAATAGTTAATTACTAGTGCTTTAATGTGTGATTAAGTTAACAAAAGTATGTCTAGCTTAGTTGGTTGAGTTTGTGGGTAATTATAGAAGGATTTAGGGTTCAATTCCCCTTATGAGTATAATAAGTTTTCTATAATACTCTTGTTAATTAGTTGGAGATCCGGTTTGATTCACAGGTTCCCGTTTGGCTTATGAGTTGAGCCTAGCCTAAGTTGGATGAGGTAACCCATGCTCTACAAAATCTATTTTGCTTACCTATATGAATATTTTTTGGATTCTACATGTGTTTTGCTATGAAATGTGAGTGTTTATGCATTGTCTTGTGAAAATGCATATCTAGAGCTTGTGTTTAGGATTCTTGTATGCCATTGCTTGGCTATTCCTTTGATTCAAGTCATTTTGTTGTATTTGGTGAGATTTGGCATGTTTTGGACTTGAATTTGAGTTTGGAGATGAAAATCCCCGAATGGATTATTTTGTACAGGGTTACGTACCCGCGGGCGGAACGGCGGGCAGGGGGCCTACCCGCCGCCTACCCGCGGGGTACAAGGGCTTCGTGGGTTGGTACCCGCGAGCGGAACCGCGGGTAGGGGCCTACCCGTGGGTCCACCCGGGGGTACAGTGTATGGATGTTGGGGGATTTGTTCCCCGTGATTCTTTTGACTCGGTATTTGGTCTTTTGACTTCCCGATGTTCTTTTGTGGAACTATTTGAGTGTCTTCTTGATGTTTCGTATGTCTAGAACTATATGGTAGGAATCCCTGTAGGTTTTGGTGTCATGAATCGTGCTAAGTGTTCAACATTGTGTTTCGTTGAACCATGATGAATCTTGTGTGTTCTTTGGACCTACTTTTGGTTTACCCGTTTGATAAGCATGATAGTTCGGTGTTTAAATGCTAGCGTGTGTGTTGTTTGTACCTTCTTAATGGTTGATGATAACTTGTGTTATTCATCGTTGTTGTTGTTGGACTGTGATCCATTCCTTGATAGAGTATGGTTTCATATCTTCGTTGTGATCCGTTGATTGATTCCTGTTGTGGTGTGACGTGTGTGTGGCTTTACCTGGATTGCACGATTAGTGGTATGGGACACTAGTCACCAAGGTATTGCAGTGGTCCTCGTGGTGGCCATGACGCGATTATGGACTTTGTGACCTGAGTGATGGGTTCACGTATTTATTGGGTGGCATGTGTTGCCGTGTGTGTGATCGGTACCCTCATGTACTATGAAATTGGTGGTCTTGTTGGTGGTTAGTTGGTGGGGGACGACGGTCCCAGGAGGGAAAAGGTTGGACTAAGAAGTACAGGGGTCCTGGAGGTAACGGTTGGAACTAGATATAAGGTTGGGGGTAGCCATAAGGTCGGAACCAGGCATAAGGAAGGCATATCAACTCGTGATGGGTGATGTCACGAGGGCTTGTGTAGCCGTTATGTGAGTTCTCTTCTTGTGAAGTGTGTAGTCACAAAGGCATGTGTTGCCTTGGCATGTGTTGCCGTTTGGTATGTCTTTATTCCGTGAGTTATGTATGTCGGGTATTAATCTATTGTGTGAAGATAGATTATACCTTGGGACTTCTTGTGAGTCGTTGTTGTTCTCTGTAGTCTTGGGATGTGTTCCCGTGTTCTTGTTGAGAGTGTTGAGTCTTGTATTGACTATTACTCTTGGTTTTGAACTTATATATAAATGTATTCCGTTTCGAAAATGGCTTTACAAACTTATATCTTACCTATGTATGATATTTCACTTGTATTGGTGGGTTACCAGCATTATTCGCTGACCGGGCGTCGTCCCATTTCTATTTGTTGCTTTACAGGTTGGGTAGCTTTGGAGAGCGCACTAGTGGCCTGTAGATAGATTGATCTCTTCCTTTAGTAGTTGTCGAGGCCTGTGAGCCCATGTAGTTGATTTGTTAGACTGCTGTAGTTGTAGTATCTGCCTGTGCACCTATGTTTGTTTTAGGTGTGGCATAGCACCTTCCGGTTTGTTTAGTTAGCTTCCGCCTTGTTTAATCTTAATGTGTAGACTTTATCTCTTCTCTAAGCTTTAAATTGGTTTTAAAAGTTTTTGAAAATCGGGTGTGTTACAGTTGGTATCAGAGCCTAGGTTTGAGCCTAGGATGTTAAGTGTTAGACCTTAAGAACCTAAGTTGAGCTTAGGTTAGTGCTCTAAGTTGAGACCTTAAGTTGTTTAGTGAAGCCTCTAAGTGTTTAAGTACCTAAGTATAGGATTCTTAGGACACGCGGTGAGGTTGTGTGTTACCATTTGTTATCTGTGTAGTTCTTTTATATTGTTCTGTTGTTAGCTCTAGTAGTTGTAGCTGTTGTTCTTGGTTGGTGTGAACCTTCTCGGTAAGTCGCCTCGATCTGGGTTCGTTGAAGTTTTGACGAAGACTGCGGCTAAGGAGTAAGAAGACCGAAGATCTGCCGACACAAGTTAGTCAAGTCGTGGTGGTTGCAGCTGGGCACATGGTCAACGCAAAGAGGATGGACTACTCTACACGCAACCGGGAGTTAGCTACACCAATCCTCGTTCAAGAAAGTGGCACCGTTCCTCGTACGACATCGTCATCAATTCTACACTAATCCTAGAGTTGAAGTATCACTCTCACGCAGCTGAAGTCCGATAAGAAGCAAGACATCGATTAGAGTTTGAAGATCAAGTCTTGAAGACCCTCACTCGCGAGGGGGAGTCAAGAGTGGTCGCAGACGCTTTAAGAAGATGTCAACACACGCCAAGAGGTCATTCGTTGATCAACGTGTTTGAAGCCTCCCAGAGTTAAAGAACTACAAGTCAATCTTGGACCTTTCTAAAGCACGAAGAGTTGAAGTGTAAGATCGAAGTGTTCAACATAGAAGTAGTCCTACCTACCTTCGGAGAAACCAAGATCGGGAAAGTTCGAAGCAACGAACTTGGAAGTAATAAAGATCAAGATGGCCATACATGAAAAGCTTGGACCTCTAAGGTACATAGAAGAGAAGAGCATCGTCGTTGACAAGTCGCCTGATCCTGTGGAACGTGAAGAGGTTGAGTAGTAGTTGGTGAATGAGGGTAGCATTTATCCTTTTCGGCACACCTGGAAAGTTATGGGTCACATGAAGTCTTTTGGTAAGGAGGTTCGACAACAAAGAAGAAATGAAGCCGTAACCGAGTTACAATCAAACGTTGGGGGCAGTCAGAAGACTCAAACCGACAAGAGCAAAGGAAGGACGGATTTGATCACCAAATATTCCTAAGTTCTAAGTGAGATTCTGTGCGGATAATTCCTAGTAAGAAGATCTACCTAAAAACCAGGAAGGAACGAGAAGTAGCTAATCTTGTATGGGAAGTTTGAACGGTAAAAGGAAGGACAGTCAGAGATCAACCTAAAGACTGATTCTACCGTTGGACCTTCATAAGTAGGACATGTTTGTGCGGCAAAAAAGTTTTTAGAGAAGACCTACCGTTACCGTATGAAGGCATATCAACTCGTGATGGGTGATGTCACGAGGGCTTGTGTAGCCGTTTTTATGAGTTCTCTTCTTGTGACGTGTGTAGTCACAAACGCATGTGTTGCCGTTTGGTATGTCTTTATTCTGCGAGTTATGCATGTCGGGTATTAATCTATTGTGTGACGATAGATTATACCTTGGGACTTCTTGTGAGTCGTTGTTGTTCTCTGTAGTCTTGGGATGTGTTCCTGGTTCTTGTCGAGAGTGTTGAGTCTTGTGTTGACTATTACTCTTGATTTTGAACTTATATATAAATGTATTCCGTTTCGAAAATGGCTTTACAAACTTATATTTTACCTATGTATGATATTTCACATGTATTGGTGGGTTACCAGCATTATTCACTGACCGGGCGTCGTCCCATTTCTATTTGTTGCTTTACAGGTTGGGTAGCTTTGGAGAGCGCACTAGTGGCCTGTAGATAGATTGATCTCTTCCTTTAGTAGTTGTCGAGGCCTGTGAGCCCATGTAGTTGATTTGTTAGACTGCTGTAGTTGTAGTATCTGCCTGTGCACCTATGTTTGTTTTAGGTGTGGCATAGCACCTTCTGGTTTGTTTAGTTAGCTTCCGCCTTGTTTAATCTTAATGTGTAGACTTTATCTCTTCTCTAAGCTTTAAATTGGTTTTAAAAGTTGTTGAAAATCGGGGGTGTTACACTAACCAAATTAAATCATTTTTAATTATTATTAACGGTAATTAATTAAATAATTAATCCGGGATTGAAGGCCGTAACACGGGGTGTTACACCCTCCCCCCTTACAAGACGCTTCGTCCCCGAAGCTTAGAAATCATTTTGGGGTAAAGAGCCCGAATTAGTATAGTAGTACATAAGGAAAATATTATAGGGGAGATATATACATATACACATATAAATTTACTGGATTTAAGCCTAACTATTGTGCTAGCAAAATGCATCAAATAACAAGATTATGAATATGCAACTCACATTATGTTAATTTTATGGATGAATGATAACATAACATAGAAGTCTTACACACGACATGTTCATTGTGTAATTAATTTATAATGATTTAACATATAGGATCACAAGTTGCACTGATCCTATAATTATTTATGTACCTAATTAAGAGGCAAATACCACGTAGGTGTAGCTTCGGATAGCCACATAGTTATTATAAAGCACATATGCGCGTATATCACACAGGCGAACCACATTTACGAATGGATGCAAACATTTAATATGTAGTGTAGCATGTCGTGAGCCAAAACGCTATTTATATATATAGGATCCCTACCTAATTATTGTGCTAAACAGGCTATACCCAATGCTCACAGTTGCAAAGTAACAAGCCTAACACGTACGATAATTAACTATTATGTTATATGTGGGACTTGTAAGTTGGCATGCCTATATGTATACAGTCGTAATTATGCTAAATATGCAATTTCTTAAGTCTATAGGCATAGAGTATGAAGGCATGTGAACATATTTCAAGTTTTAAATAATAGCTAGTCCTATGGAAATCATAAAACACATGTATGTATTATTCAACATGTTAAACTAGTGCATGATTAACAATTAAATTCATGTACCCAACGCCGTGACATAACCAAACAATTGTCATATAAATTCAGGAAGGTCATAAATCATGTAACAATTATTCAAATAGCGAAAATCAGATTTTGAGGAAAAGATTGTAAGTAGTTTAGGAGGAAGGCTCTTGCTTCTTATGCGGTAAATAAATTCTGGGGAGACAATAGAATTATGATCTTTATTTTGCATACCATGGATAATGGTGGGTAATCACATAACAAGTATTGACACTTATATGCATATTGCTTGTAATTAATAATATTGCATATATGCATAGTGGGATGCCTTATAACATACAGTTTTGTCTAACATGCTTTGTATATATACATGAATGCGTGTAAGTGTGTGTTTTGACATAAACATGCGAGCTATGTGCATTACATATGAAAATTTAATTTCCACCTATAATTGGAACATGCAATTCGTATACAAATATTCTTTAATAATTACGAGAAAAATAGCATAGGTTCTCAGATACTAAAAGATTTATTTTGAGAAATCTTGACAGGATTTGATCACACAAGCACTTAGGAAAATTAGTTTTATCTTGGTGGTAAATAAATTTTAGGTAGGCATAAATCTTACATCTAGAAGCCCAGAATACCTAAACAACTTAGAATTGAAGACCCTTGATTGCTAATTCCTAAATCAATTGATGACCTAACGATGAGGCTAAAGTTTTTAATTATTTAGGGAAGGTAGGAGTGGTAACAGGGAGGTCATGCGAGGGGGAAAAGTAGAATTAGGGCTATCTCAGGGTATGTGTGAGTAGTGTAATTTGTACGGAATGATATTTCAGGGTTATGATATGCTAAGTGCAAACTCATAGATGCATATAAGATTATCATAGCTAGGGTACATGTATATGGTTTGGGGCTAGGGATATTATTGTATATAATATGACTGTAACAATTTATATGAATACGTATGAATAAGGGAGAATGTTCTATAGGCTCACAAGTACATATATATATATATATATATATATATATATATATATATATATATATATATATAAAATAGAAATTTAGGGGAATATATTTAGAGTAGTAGTTATATACCTAGAAGTTTATGGTGGCGCCACAGGACCAATCGCATGGCCATACATGAGGGTTAGCGCATATAGCGACCCCGCAGCACCCTGCCTCATACCGCAGCATGAAGGGGTTGACCGCAGCCAACCGATGAACCGTAGCTCATTAGACCGTTGACGAGCTAAAACGGCGGACCACGGCCCTACACACCGTTGACGAGCTCAATCGGTGGACCGTGGCCCTCTTTGTGGACTGCGGCCCTACACATCGTTGACGAGCTCAATCGGTGGACTGCAGCCCTACACACCGTTGACGAGCTCAATCGGTGGACTGCAGCCCACGTAAAACCAATTTGACCGCAGCCAATATTGGGGAGTCATGAACATATAACACGTAGCAAGCACATGCAATTCATATTAACACATTGGGAAGGGGAGAAGACGTATAATGAAACCTATGCGTGGTCATCCACATACTAGGAATAATCCTAAGGGGTTCATGCATCTTTCACCTTGGTCAACGGGGTACCAATTCAACTAGCATACAATACACAAGACTCTTTTATCCTACGAACGGTACCCGAAACATCAAACTAAACTTAGGCATGATAAACGGAGTCCGATGGGATACCACGAGGGTCGGGGAACATCAAACGGGGAAGCCAACATCCCGAGGTGGGGAAAAATCCAGCGGGTGGAGGGCCACCCGCCGCCGGCAAGTCTCAGCAGGTGCTCGGCGGGCAGGAGTCTGCCCGCCGGCTGCCCGCTGCCGGTGACGCTAATTTGGACAGCGGGTAGGTGGCGGGTCCCCCTACCCCCACCTATCCCCCACTGGCTCTTTTTCAATATATTGGTTCCATGATCTTTCGTGGAACCTGAAACCATGGTTAGACACTTTTAAACATAAACAACAACACCACGTAGTCAAATAATGGATCAAAACCAAGAATCATATTGAACATATCCTAACATGGCTTCTAAACATAATTAACACGCGAACATGCGAAGTCTCACCCAAATATATCAAGAATGTCACAATACAAAATTCCCAATTTTAACCTAGGGCTCTAATCATATTCAAATCATCAAAATCATAGTTTATCTTTAAAATCAAGAACATCAAGATTTATCAAGAACATCACACAATTATCAAGATCCTCTTATAATCATCAAGATTATCAAGATCAACACATAAGATCATCTCATCAATCATCAAGATCATATCATCATCATCATAAAAGATTTATCAAGACACAAGCATAGAGAAGAAGCCAAAGAAGAAGATTATAGCAAAGAAAATAGGTTTTGTCGAGACATGGGTTACCTCTTAGCCTTAATTAATCCTCCCTTGGCTATTAAGGTTCTTCCCTAAAATTTCCATCCGATTGATCTCCCTAGGCTTGGTGGTGGGGAACCTCTTGGGAATACTTTTGTGTAATATAACTATGATGGTAAGGGTTCTAATGCTTTCTAATCCCCTATTTATAGCATCAGGAATCCTAATCATAATCTGAATAGTAAAGACCTACTTTCTTCATTCCTAATAGATAAATAGGTCTAGGATTCCTAATTAGAATCTGACTAGTAAAAGGTTTACTCTCTTTTATTCCTAATAGGCTTAAGACTCTAGTTTAGGTAAGGGTCCATGATTCATGGTGGACCACATTAATTAATTAAAGGGAATCCTAACCAAATTAAATCCTTTTTAATTATTATTAATGCTAATTAATTAAATAATAAATCTGAGATTGAAGGCCGTAACACTGGGTGTTACACTTTTAAACATAAACGTCGACACCATGTAGTCAAATAATGGATCAAAACCAAGAATCATATTGAACATATCCTAACATGACTTCTAAACATAATTAACACCCGAACATGCGAAGTCCCATCCAAATATATCAAGAATATCACAATACGAAATTCCCAATTTTAACCTAGGGCTCTAATCATATTCAAATCATCAAAATCATAGTTTATCTTTAAAATCAAGAACATCAAGATTTATCAAGAACATCGCACAATTATCAAGATCCTCTTATAATCATCAAGATTATCAAGATCAACACATAAGATCATCCCATCAATCATCAAGATCATATCATCATCATCATAAAAGATTTATCAAGACACAAGCATAGAGAAGGAGCCAAAGAAGGAGATTATAGCAAGGAAAATAGGTTTTGTTGAGACATGGGTTACCTCTTAGCCTTAATTAGATTCCTTGGCTATTAAGGTTCTTTCTCTAAGATCTCTTCTTCTTGATTTCTCCTACGTTGGTGATAGGGGAATTCTTGGAAATTCTTGTGTGGTGATATCTATTGTGGTGTGACTTCTAGGTGTCTCCTATGACCTTATTTATATATCTAAGAGTCCTAATTAGGGTGTGAATGGTATGGGTTTGCTAATTCTATTTCTTACAGGACTAAGGGATTGGTTTAGGGATAAGGGTCCATGGTTTATGGTGGACCCTTCCCAATTAATTAATGGATTTTAATTCTCTTTTTAGGGTAAGTAATTAAATAATCAATTTGGGTTAGAGGCCGTAACACGTGGTGTTATATTGCCCATTGAGGATGAACAATCAACTCCCCGACTTCATCACAGAAACCGAACGACTCAAGAATATGCATGTCAAGGTGTTTTCCTCTATAAACCTTGAGTTGCTTCAACCTTTCCACTTTGACCAATTGCTCAGTGCTCAACTTTAGTTTCCTAGCTCCTGCTAGGGCATCTTGCTCCTCTTCCTCATCCTCCGCTAAATCCATTTCATCCTCCTCTTCCTCGGGTTCTTGACTCGTGCTTGGAATGTGAGCCTACTCTTCTTTGCACATTCTTTGTATCTCGTCATGATTCCTACAAATCCTCAAATAAAGAATGTAATTTTCCATACTTGCTCACTTAAAACAAACTGGTATACTATATTCTCAAACAAAGCTCATGCAACCACATATCCCCCACATGTTTTTTTTTTTTTTTGACTTTTCAAAGAATTTTCAAAATTTTGGCACGGTTTCCCCTAAATTTTGAACAATTCCCTCCAAAAATCTTTACAAATTAGACCAACATTATAACAAATTCATCAAGTCAACACAATGCAAGTTCTAGACTAAAAGTCAACTTCATCTTCTTCAACTCAACAATCGAGGTTCAACATGTGGGTGTGTGCAATATCATGACATAAGCGTGGCATACAAAGAATTTCATCATAAAACATCATGTAGCACAAGTAACATTTCAATCCCATCATCAATTTTGCATTATCAAAGAGAATTTTAACAAACCCATTCAAAATTCCCAAATTGAAAACTAGGATTCATGCAAGAAATTCATACTCTCAAATCAATGCTTTAATCCACAAATTTCCACAAACATAATGTTCTCTCATGCTAATCTAGTCATTATTCATCAATTTCAAGCATCAATATGTATAGAACAATGTAGATTAGAATTCAATATTTAGGAGAGAGAAAGCTTGAAAAACACATTCATGAAGTATTGTAGTTTGGAGTATTTACCTCTTTGATGATGAGTCTTGGAAGAGATTTTGATGTTGGAAGCTCTCAGAAATAGAAAGATAGAGTGTACCTTTTTGTGAGAGAGGAAGATTTCGCGTGGGTGGGGCTGAATAGTGGAGAAGGGGGCTTAAATAGCGAAAGGTTCCCGTGTAGGGTTTTTGAGCGTCCCACGTATCGCCCCACGCACGTGGGTGGATGCGTGGATTTTTCTACCTGCGATCCATGCATCGTCCCACGTGTGTGGGTGATTGCATGGATTTTTCTGTTTTCTTCCCAGGGACTGCCCCTCGCACGTGGGTTGTTGCGTGAATTTTTCTGTTTTTGATCCACGAACTACCCCACGTGCGTTGGTTGCTCCCCTGTTGTATGGAATTCACTGGTTCCAATCCACACATAGCTCCACGCACGTGGATGGGTGCGTGGATTGGAGGCAGTGAGCTGCCAATTTTTTCTCAACTCTTTTGTGTTATCTCCTTCATCCCTTAACGTATTTGGTCGTTTTCTCACACGCATGGCTTCTCAACAACAATACCTGAAAGATTTTCTCCCAAAGTACCAAACAAAAATACACGGAATAGATCACACTAAACCATGCAATTATTCAATCAACAATCAAAATAAAAACAAGCAAAAATAAAACTTGAGTTGCCTCCCAAGAAGCGCCACGTTTAACTTCCTTGGCTAGACCAACCTTCCTCCTTTCAAGATCCTTCAAAAACCTTTGCTTTTACGGATTTTGGAGCCCAAGCCAACTTCCTAACTTCCCAACAAGGTATGGTCTTGGCTTTCGCCTTGACCTTCTTCTTCTTTGCAACACAAACATTCTAACTTTGTGCCTTAACCATTTTTGTCTTGTCCTCTTCATCATCAAACCTTAAAGTTAACTTACATGTGCTAACATCAATGACAGCACGACAAGTAGCTAAGAAAGGTCTTCCTAAAATCAAAGGCACATCATCATCTTTCCCAACATCCATAACAACAAAATCTACCGACACAATGTGATCATCAACCTTCACTAATACGTCATCGACTATCCCTCTTGGATCGATGCCTTAAAGAGCTATCAGCTAGACGTATAGTGAGATGGGTTGAAAAAATATATGGCAATTTAAGCCGGTCGAAAGTGCAAGAGGGCATCACATTAATAGAGGCTCCTAGATCGGCTAAGGCATTTTCAAAATCACACTCATTAATAGGGCATGAAACAACAAAAGCACCGGGGTCCCTCTTTTTGCTAGGGAACCCCTTATGAATCAAAGTCGATGCCACTTCACCCAAATAGGTTTGAGGTACACCATTCTCCTCCACATTCTTTAAAACATGTCTTAATTGATAAGCACAATGAAACTTTCAAAGAAAAGTGTTGACCATACCTCTTTTATCCCAAGTTTGCATTCGAATCATTTTCGTTGGGGTTGACTTTGGTGATTGAGGATTTGGTGGAGTGGTTTCCTTCTTTTGGTTCTTGAGGGCACAAGAGGTGTCCTCTTTCTCTCTTTTTTTCTTAGCTACACCACAAGAGGTGGTCTCATCCTTCTTGCTTTCTTTGCTACAAGTGTCTTTTTCACATATCTTCTTCATCACATCCCTTCTATCTCCCTCCTTGCTTACTGTCATAGTGGCATTCACCCTCTCTTTCGAATTGTTCTCCATTGTGCTTGGTAAAGTTCCCCGTGGTCGTTCCGACATCATACGGAACATTTGAGCCACTTGTGCTTCGATATTGTTCATAGACATAGCATAATCTTGCTTCACCACGGCAATTTCTTGCCTTCTCTCTTGGGTGATCTCTTGTTTGAGAAATCCTTGGTCTCTCTTTATATCATTGATCACTTTGGTTAGCCTTTCTTCAACTTCCTTTACTTCGTTCCTTGGCACAAGCACATCACTAAGGGTGATTGCAGTATATTTTTAAACAAATAAACTTTGAGTAACGAGTTGTCGATCCACAGGGAAGTGGGGTATTAAGCACTAGCTACTAATTTATTCACGAGAAGCTAATCCTAACGAAAGACATGGATGATTGCATTAAATAAATAAAATAAAGCAATGATTCAGGGTAATGAAAACAATAGAGAGAGATTGAGATTCCTTGGATTTAAGTGTTTAATCCCCTAGTGCATAACCTAATACAATATTAAATCTGGGTTTAAACGAGTGTGAGGATGCAAAGTGGTATAGAGCTACTCCCGTAGTCACTAACACTAATGAATATCCACTCTCGTGGTATAAACACCCAATAAGAACAAGAACAAGCATTCATAATAATCCATAACCACTACCATCTCCCGATGCGCAATAATGAAGAATTAAACTCCGATCCCTAACATATATGCGATTTCCCAAGGTGCAAAAGTTAAGTGCAATTATGTGAACTCTCAATTATGCCTAACTCCTATTATGACATAAACAAAGCAATGATAAAAGTAATCCAGGCCCTGAACTACTCGCAACGACAATAATAAACACAATTGCGACACAAATTTAAAACCCAAATAATAATAAATTAAAGAATCTGAGAGCACAGGCATATAGGTTCATAAACACTTTTTTCTCAAGAATCTCTAATGGAATTTAGTCGCACATGGCTAAATTATACATAGCAAATATAATAAAGGAATTACAAATCATCAAAGAGAGTGTAAGATTGAACCAGACAATTTTCCCAAATCTCTCTAGTTTTCTTCTTGCTCCAAAGACAACTCGTAACTCTTGATTTCTCTCTTTCTTGTCTCCAAAGATCTCTGAATGAATATTAGGGTTGAGAAAGGTGTCCTTTTATAGCGGGAATCAAAGCGGGGCGAAATTGTAATTCCCTTATTTAATTTTAGTAAATTACCACCCTTAATATCTCGAAAATTTGCTATCTTTGACTTTGGAGAATGAATCCCTATTTTTGCTTTGGAAATCAGCGCATGTTATTATGGAATTTAGTGCTGTCCCTTATGATTTCGAGAATAATGCACTTAAACACCGCTCAATGCTTTTAATTGCAAAACAGCGCGCGACTTCGACGCGTCGAGCCTTGTGCTGACTTCTAGGAACGCCTACTGGAAATTTTAGACGCGTCGAGCCTTGGTTCGACACGTCGAACTTGCTATGTAAGCGCCCTTTAGTCTACTTTGACTCCAAATATATCCTAGAACTTCCCTTGCTCATAGAATTGACCTACAATGGTTCAAAAACACTAACAAACACCGTAAAACATTCAAAACAAGTGTGAACCATAACTAAATGATAAAAAAAAAAAGGATTGTGCAATTAAATTACTAAAATTATGAACTCAAACCTATCAAATATAATTAAATCAATACTAGAAATATGCACAATTGGACTCACATCAAGGGGAAACATGTGGTGGTTGGTAGAGAGCGTTATTCGGTTCTTGACTAAAATGTGGGACATATGCAATTCGGCCTCTATCTCCTCCTGATCCATAGGTGGGTTTGCCACCTTGATTCATTTGTGGTCTCCCTTGGTAGTTTGCTTATTGCCATCCGCTACCTTGCTTCCAATTCGAATTTTCACCTCCCCATCCATTTCCTCGTGGGACTTGTTGAAATCCCACAGCTTCTACCTCTTCAATGTTAATGGAGGATTTACATTCATTTGTGTCATGAGGTCCTCCACATATATTATTGCAATAAAGAGCTAATGCCATACACGGTTGAGACTTAGCTTCAAGCTTCTCTATCTTGGATTGAAGTCTCTTAATCTCATGCATCATTGCTTGTACCTTGGCATCGTGGGCTACATTCTCTTTCACCTTGTACATCCCGGCCTTAGAATCTCTCTTATTATACCAAAAGGAAGTGTTGGATGAAATTCTTTCAATAAGTGCCTCGGCATCCCCTAGTGATGAGGAAATAAATGCACCATTAGATGAGGAGTCTAGTAGCATCTTGCCCTCATCCGTTAAACCTCCATAAAACGAACTTATCACATATTCAGATCCCACGGATGGAGTAGATCCCGGGGACATTGCCTCTTTAAAGACTTGAACCTTCTCCGCGCCTCTCCAAGACTTTCCAACGGCCCTTGCTTGAATTCTTATACTTGCTTACGTATTTTAATAGTCTTGGTCAACGGGAAGAATTCGTTCATGAATTCTTTGTGCAATTGCACCCACGATCTAAAATGATGGTCATCTTGGGAATCTAACCACCTCGTAGCTTCACCGATCAACGAGAACGGGAATAACTTCAATCTCACAATCTCATCCGACATTCCTTCTTGCCGGAACATGTCACATGAACTTATAAACCTTATAATGTGCGTATCCGGGTCCTCCGATGGTGAACCTCCAAAGGGGCTATTTTGCACCAAGTTAAGCACCCACCTGGTGGATATGAAAATTAACATTCTCCATAGCCAACACCCGTATTGAGTTGTGCATGGAGAAATCAGGAGTCATGTACTCCTCTATAGACCTCTGTCTTTGCTCATTTGGGGCATCATAGAATTTTTCACCTCGGTTAGGATCCGGTTGTCCTTGGCCTTCGATATTGTGATTTTCCTCATGATTTGGTTCGTGAGGAATTTGAACTCCTCCAAAGACACGTCCTCCTTGATTAATGGGTGGGGGTGTATGTAAAGACTCCATCTTCCAATTGACGTTCCTTGATTTTGAGCACTTGAAGATGTCATTTCTTCACATAGAGTTGGATTGCGAATAGTTCTTCTTCTTGTAGCTTTAGTAATCTCTTGATTCAAAGGCAATAATCTGTGATTCCTTTGGCTCTTGTTTTCATTCACCTAAGAATGAGAAACAACAAAGCTTTCCTCCCCCAACTAAAAGTACTTGAATGGAGTGTAAGTGCAAACAATTTTGTAACAAACAAAGAAACAAAAAGAAAACAAAACAAATGTATCAAGTCAATAAACCTAAATCAACTCATACTTCTAACTACTACCGTTTGCCATCCCCGGCAACGACGCCATTTTGACGATGTGTCAAAGATTTGGGATGAACCCCGAGTTTTATTGTTCTCTAGGGATGACAAATTTGAAGAGTCAAAAGGCATTGAGTTGGGAAAGGTTATTGCCAATCATGTACCCCGTCACAAATATGTACACGATGAAATCAAATTGTAGCATGAAAAGAGTACAAACAATTAACGAAATCAAATGTAAAGAAGCTATGATAAGATTGTTCATCCCTATCATGATGCATATAGGATCATTAAAGATAGGTTAGGATATTGCAAGAGTAGAATCATGTGAAGTTATGCTAAGTCCGTTCACATCTCGGTATACAAGGATTCCTCTTGGCTTATAAAACTTTTAGGTGACTAAGTACCAAAGAGACATTTCATCAAACACGTTGCCTACACTTCATTCCTAGCTTAAGCGTCTCGGATCTTAAAGCTATGAAATGTCAAAGAATTTGAGCTTCAAGTGGTCTAGCAATCTCTTGCCTAGATCACTTGCTTAGATCAACTCAAGGAGTTGGCCGGACGCTACAAGAAGCATACAAGAAATTCAATGGCAACACAACTCACAAACAATTGCAATATCTAAACCTAAATATGAATTGTATCTCACATTAGCATCATGATTAAGATTCACAATCCTAATCCTACCAAAAGCCTAGTGTAACACCCCCCCCCCCCCCCAATTTTCAACATAATTTAAAACATTTAAAGCTTACGAATTAAGGATGCATCTATCATTAATATCCCAAACAGGCGCAAGCTAAACACAAGTGTTAGGGTGGTATGCCACATCTAGGGTTGAGAACCTAGATGCACGGCTAAAACTAATTAAACAAAGTATGTATAAACCATAATCATTATCCAAATACAAACATGGCTCACCGGCCGTCAAACTAAAGCTACTACCATCTAACTAGGAACCGCAACTCCGACTAGCGCGCTCACGATCCAACGAATCAGTACCAGAAAAACATGCGGTGTAGCAACCGTTAGCGAATAATGCTAAGTAACCCACTCCCACCCGTTGAGTACCATAAGCATATAAATATAGGAAAACCATTTTGAGACTTGGGAATACATAAATATAGACCTAAACAACTATAACTTTAAAACCAGAGATAAGACTCAAGACACACCAACAGACTTGACACGACACGGCACATAAAGACACAAGCATGCAAGCTATGACCACAAGACAAGACGAAAATAAGACTCAATCAGTAACAACAAGACCACATAACAAGACATGTCCATGTTCCAACCTTATACCAAGTTCCAACCTTTACGCCTCTCCAACGTCATATCAGTTCCAACATGTACCTCCAGGCCACCTACACACCACATCCTTATCCCTCCGGAGCAACGCATGCTCCCCGCCTACATAATCGCCAACAAGACCACCGATCTCTTAGCATCTGCGTTGCCATTAAATCACACACAAGTACCGCAGTACCATCCCACACAAGCACGCATAATGCATCGAACCGCCAACATACCTTTTCCGCCAATCTCATATCATTTCTCATCATGGACAACACACAATAAGCAAGACTCGACAACGACTTCATAAGGGGATAATCAGGGTAAGGGCACATCATGCATATTGACTCTCAACAACGAGTGACCTCAAGGTGACCACAAGACTCATAAAGACCACTATAGACCATACTCTGACACCACACGATACAAGTATGGACCACATGCAAGGACACGACTCACAATTCACATTACGGTACTCAAGACATCGTACAAGACTCACAAACATTAAACGGGGTACATCGGGGCACGGGGAAACGACCAACGGAGACCCACGACACAACCCACCGCCCGTACCAGCGGGTGGTACGGCAGGAGGATATCCTCCCGCCGACGGGCTGCCCGGTTCCAGCGGGCACTCCGGCGGGTGGCCGTCCACCCGGTCACTTGCTGGAACAGTGGCCAGTCCCGGCGGGTGGTCGGGTTGGGGTTCGCTCCCCCACCGACTACCCGCTGGAACATATGTTTCTTTGCATTTTTCCCATCCGGGAATTCCCCAATTTTACCCAAAATCAAGTGCAAACACGCCCAAACACATATCGATAACAATAGGGACTTGAACACATTCAATAAGCGAAGAAACAACACAATTGAACCCTAAACGCAAACTCTAAACATGCCAAGACTCAAGGGTAAACACATAATGGTTCAAGAACATCAAGAACCTCAAGAACATCAAGAAATCATCACATAAAACCCTAAAGACAAGCTCTAAACATAATTAAATACAAGGACATGCAAACCACCACACCATAACATCAAGAACATCCAGAATACCAAGAATCCATAACATAAATCCTAAAGACAAGCTCTATCAAGGCGTAATTACATGATCACACATACAAACATTCAAAGGAGCCAATAAATAAAAGATAGCAAGGAAAGTAGGTTTTGTAAGACATGGGTTACCTTTTAGATTTAATTAAACTTCTTCTGACTTCTAGGATCTTTCCTCAAGGACCTCTTCCTATCAATCTTTTCTAGGCTTGGTGACGGGGAATTCTTTGTCTAAATTTTGGGAGGGGATTTTCGAGTGTGGAGACAGAGATTGGAGGGAAAGGTTCTTAAAGCTTTCTAATCCCTTTTGATATAAGTTTCGGAAATTCTATTCAGGATCTAATTAATACTGGGCCCACTTCTTTATCCTAACGGGCTTTAAGGCTTTATTATAAACTAGCGTCCACAATCCTCTGTGAACCATATTAATTAATTAGGGGGTCCTGACCAAATTAAATCCTTTTAACTATTCTTTAATGGAATTAATAAATAATTAATATGAGACTAAAGGGCGTAACACGGGGTGTTACACCTAGCCACACATAACTAGATGAAATAACATTGCAAAATCAATTGAAATAGAAATCAAAGTAGGAAAGCAATTAAATTGTACCAAACTAGAATGTATAATGTTGTCTTCTTCTACAATGGATCTTGAATGGAAGGTTGTCAAGCTTCTTCTCCAAGATCTTCAAGCTATGTGAGTCTAGAGTTCTAAATTCTAAAGAGAGAAAGTTTACAATCTGAAAATTATCTCTCATTCTATTCTCCCCTAATGCTAGAAATTTCCCCACATTAAACACTCCTTTCGCGCCCAGGAAATGTCCCGATCTACGCATCGTCCCACGCGCGTGGATCGGGTCGTGGATGTTGAACTTAACGCTGCCTCGAACCGTCCCACGCACGTGGGGCGGGTGCGTGGAAATCTCAGTTTCCCTTCCACGCATCCACCCACGTGCGTGGGCTAGTCGCATGGAACTTTCTGTTCCACTTCCACGCATGGCTTCCACATGTGTGGATTGGTCCCATCCCTGCTCCGATTTTATCCTTTTCTGGTGATGCTTCGTTTCATGCTCATATGCCCCCTTTTCAAGCTTAAGACCTTCATAAATCATAAAAACACAAAGTAGAGTGGTGTTTTGCGGCACATTAGCAAATAAAATCACAATGAACCATAAATCATGCACAAAGTATATCAAATGAGTATAAAATGCCCCCTTAAAGACCCTAAAAGATGTGTGTCTTTGGCACTTATCACCACACCACCACCATCGCCACATATTATTAGGAAAAAGTGTCAAATCGCCCCTAAGTCAAATGGATAGTGCAATTAGGTCCCCTAAGTAAAAAAAAAAAAAAAAAAAAAAAAAAAGCTCCATTGAAGTCCCTTAAACCGGTAAAATTATTCAATTAAGTCCAAATTAACTTGTTTATCAGGTTAAATCTGTGTGGTTTTGACACGTGTCATGTTGGTCCCAAAAGAGGTAAGGTGAAAGTCTAGATGTGGGGGGGGGGGGGGGGTGAATAGACTTTCAAACTTTTTCGCACAGCACAACAATTGCTAAGCCAGAGATAAACCAAAACTCTTAACTAGATTGTTACAGTATGGTGCACAGCGGAAATAAATAAACATAAAGCGTGTGTGAGATTGTGTGAGCAGTATATCTCGTGTAGAGCGAATATATAAAGAGCAGTAAGTAAAGAAAGCAGTAAAGAACACAAGACAATTATAGTGGTTCGCGAGGTGGTGTAATCCTCCTACTCCACTTGCTCTTATCTCCAAGAGCAATTCACTATATCTACCACTCCTTGGTTCCAAGATACAATGAATTTCCGTGATCTAGTGCTTTGATCACAAAGCCCGCACTAATCACGCCCAGTGACACCACACTGCTGCTTCGGGTTTCACGTCGCCGCACTACTATCCCAGGATTTCACGACTCCGCGTTACTTTCCCCCCGTCTTCCACACTCCGGTAGAAACGTATCCCGTGATCTAGTGCTTTGATCACAAAGCCCGCACTAATCACGCCCAGTGCCTCCGACACTGCTGTTTCGGATCTCACAGCTCCGTGTGACAATCCAGGATTTCACAGCTCCGTGCTACTTTCCTCCCTTCTCTTGTTTTGCTCCAAAACAAGTGTTGTCTTGCTTCTAACTTTTGAGACTCTGTAGTAGATCTTCAATGATGCGCAGGTCTCTTTGATGAAGATAAACACTCTGGAATGATTTCTCTTGAATGCTCTGAGTTTTTTCTCTCTTTGAGTGTATCAAGTAAAGCACTTGATTTTTATGCTCTGCTTTACTCTGTTTTAAGAACTCTCAGAATATTTTTCTCTTGAAGCTCTCTGAGTTCTTTTTCTTTTCTCACTTCTCACTTGAAGATTTTTGGTATGCTCTGTACCAAATGAGATTTTTGCTCTATGCTCTTTTAAGCTTAATTGCTCTATTCGATCTCCTTGATGAGTTCGAATTTTCTTCTTTCGTGAGTTTGTTTTCTGCTCTAATGCTCTTCACACTTCTTCAAGTCTTCATATCTTCATCATTTTATAGCTGGTAATGAGAATTTGTCCGTTGGAAAGAGACGCTCTCATTTTTGAAATCTTGTATGTTTTTGTCAGAGATCTTATCTTATCTTCTGCAAAGATGTCAGAAAGAGATAAGCTAGCCGTTTGATGGATCTTCATCTCCATGTAAATGAGCTCCCAAACATCATCTGATATTCCTCTGGTTTTACGTTGAGTGGAAATATCTGGGTGTTAGAATGGCTTCTCTGATTAGCTCTGAAGTCGTCCTTGTATCTTTGGGATTTAAAATATTCTTCAATTTAATCCCATACTAGTTAAACTAGTATTTTTCCTGTGAGAATATTTTTTACTGTAAGTTCATCTTTATCTTCTTCATTCTCACGTCTGGGTGTTCTCAGACTTCAAACTGGTTGTGAACTTCCTTTGTAATTGACACCCAATTGCAATTGACTTGTAATTGGCACTCAATTTGAATTTCTCCTTTGTAATTGGCTCCCAATTGACTTTGACTTGCAATTGGCTCCCAATTGACTTTGACTTGCAATTGGCAATTGCTTCCCAATTTGAATTGTTGACTTTGACTTCGAAATTGGCTCCCAGACTTCTCCTGATTCTTTGAATCGGTCCCAAACTTGAAATTGCATCCCTCTCCTGGTATTGAATTTCATCTCAATTCAATTTGATCTCCATGTCTTCTTTGAATCGGTCCCCAACTTGAAATTGCATCCCATACTACAACTTCAATTGGCTCCCAATTTCAATTCTCCAATTGCATCCCATATTACAACTTCAATTGGCTCCCAATTTCAATTCTCCAATTTCAATTCTACATTGGCTCCCATCTTGAAAATTTCAATTCTACATTGGCTCCCATCTTGAATTGATTCAACTTCAATTGGCTCCCAATTTCGAAACTTGCTCTCAATTTCAATTGATTTCAATTTCTCTGGAACTAGCTCCCAATTTCAATTGATTCTCTTTTGAAACTTGCTCTCAATTTCAATTGATTTCAATTTCTCTGAAACTAGCTCCCAATTTCAATTGCTATGAAATCGGCTCCCAAGTGCAATTGCTTCTCAATTTCCACTTGTAATTTTGGCGCCCAAAGCCAAACTAGCGCATGCAATTGCTTCTCAATTGCCACTTGTAATTTTGGCGCCCAAAGCCAAACTAGCGCCCAACTCCATCAGATTTAATTAATTTTAGCTTCTCAAATTTTACCTTGTAAAATTGTTAATGGTGAGATTCAAACTTGAGCCATTTCGCATAACATATCAAGCATCATCCACTTCATCCATACAACTATTAATTAAATCTCCAATCATCTTTGATGTACTCCTTTCTTTCCATAGATGCTTGATCTTCAAGTCAAATTCATGCAATCTTCCAATCTTAATTTTCTTCTCGAAAATTCTTCTAGGATACCTTCTTGTAGCATTGACGAGATTTTCATAACATTCAACTTCTTCTTCAATTTGCCATTTTCTCCAGACAAATTATTGATTTTCGGCTTTATATCTTCTTCTATTTTCATGCATCTTCCTCTGTTTTTCTCGTTTCCAATTTAAATAATTTCCCGATCATGGTCTAAGACTCTACTAGACCTAAGAAATAAAATTGGGGGATCTACAAATACATATTTAGCATATCAAAACCATTACACTTTATTCCTAACAATTTCCCCCCTTTTGATAATGCCAAAACCTATACTCAGTCATTGGCTTTAAGTCTTTGAAAAATAATCTTTTTGCTCAATTTTATTTGACAAAGCCAAGATGAGTTTAACAATGGTTTTCTAGACACAATCAAAAGAAACTTGTGAATTAAATTTTTAGACAAGCTCCTAAACGCATCTTGAATTATTTTTATTTTGATCATCATCAATTTTTAATTTTGTCGTGCGTTTGACATATTTCTTGTCTTTTAATTCACGAAAGTCTAATTACATTAAACAAACAAAATTAAAGACTCAAAATAGACCATGGGAAATTATTATTGATACATTTCGAGAATATTGAGACAAACGCAACAGAGGTACGAAAATAGAAAATATCAGCTTAAGAGAATTTTCAGATTACCTTCTGGGTTTCTTCACACCAGAGTCTTTCTTCAAAATTTCCTTGACATGTTCTCTGAGCTTGAAGAAATCATCTTTGAACTTTGCATTCTGAAATTTCTTTGTAAGCTGTCCGGCCATATAATGTCCAAAAGTTTTTTTGATATTGTTGCCCAGAAGAACTCCGTTTTCCCACCATAAGACACATTCTTCGAAGCTTCTTTCTTCTCCAAGATTCATGCCCATATTTCCAGTGAAATCTCTTAGTTCATACCACATCTCGATTCTTTTCCTTTTGCCTTCTTCTTCTTTATTATTCTCCGAGATCCATTGGGCTTGATCGGCTGCAGGCCATTTCTTGATCATGCTTGGTAAATTTTCCTTGGTCCATACTGTTGTCTGAGTGGCGGTACCCTTAGAGCATTCAAATCAGCCACGAGTTTCAGCAACCTTCGATGTACTCGTACCAAGACTAGGATTCGCGAACTGAGCAAAACCAATCTGAGATGGTCCTTGTGAGGATTGTCCGTGACTTCGGCCTCTACCTTGAGTGGATATTACTGGCTGTTGTTGGCTTCCAAGAATAAATTCTTGTTGTTGCAAAGCCAAGTGACTGAGAATTTCTTCCCCCCTTTTGGCATTATCAACCAAAAATGCAAGGGTCTTACAATCTCGGTCTTGGTTTGCCTTCACAGTTCCAACACTATTGTGCATTTCAATGAAAACGGATTGTACGTTGTCCTGCTTGTTTGTTGTAACTGCGAGTTCAACTTCAAGTTTGTTGATTCGGCTTTCTTGATCTTGAATCGCCTTGATTTGTCTCAAGTGGCGTTCGTTGTGAATCTTTTTAGCTGCTTCACGTTCCTTCTTCATGAGCTGAATCACTTCAAATAAGCCTTTTGTCAATTCTCCTTTCAAGATTCTTTCTGCTTTGTCAATCTGGGTTTTCAAAATATTTTGATGCTCTATTAATTCCTTCAGATTGACTCGTGTATCCGTGTGTTGTTGTTCTAGCTTTTGGTTTTGTTCAACTAACTTTTCTCCAATTGTTTGACAAACAACATCACTGGATTCGGCCACTTTTGCAAATAGAGATGAAAATATGCCATCATCTTGATCATTTATCTGCACAAAGTTTTGAGGGGATTCGAATGGACTTCTATTCGAATATGTGAGAACGACTATATCAATAAGTTGCATCCCTTCTTCTTCAGGTGATTCGGCTTCTTGATTGAGATCACCAATTTGTTCTTCTAGGACTTCTGTTCTCGTGTAATTGTCTGCAAATAATTCTTCATTTTCTAGAACAGGGTCCATGGTAGGCATGGTAGACTCGGTATGGTGTACTTGCAGTACACTGGATAAATCCTCTGTGATTTGCAGTCTACTCTCAGTAGCAACTTCTACTGCAACTTCAACTGGTATATCTCTTCTTCTTTCTTCTAACACTTGTTCTCTTACTTCTTCTCGTACTGACACTTCTGCTTCATTAGATCCCACAAGTTGTTCATTGCAATCTAGATTCACATTAATTGTTGTGGGGGTCAGATCAGATATTAATAAAGATGCATCATGGACTTTCACAGGTATGTCTATATGATTTTAAGTGCTCATGATTGGACATCAATGAGTGCTGTCCCTTCAGTTCTTTCATCAAAAATTTCATTATCCACAAGAGATGTATTACCTGGATAATGATGTGTGTCATAAACTGACCTTTGTAGAGCTAACTGAAGTGATATTTCATTCTGTCTTTCTTGTTCGGCTATACGGTCTTGAGCCGTATTTCCTCCTTTTATTGGTGCTTTTCCTTTTTGTCTGGCTGCTTTTTCGTGTAGCTTCATGTGATAGACTTGATTTAAATCCATGTTGAGTGCATCTAGCATCACATTCGTTCCGCACCATTCCAAGGAAAAATCTTCACTCCGTATCAAATCTGGGGTGATTTTTGACATGAAAGAATGATATCTTTCAAGTTTCCATTCTCTCCAAGTTTGCACCATTATCAATTCTTTCAACGGCTCTGGATCATCTTGAATGAGAGCTGAGTCAAAAACTATAGGTCCTGCACTTCCTTCGGCTGCAGATTGACTCGAGAGTCTTCTTTGTAGATCATTCGAAATTTGCACATCAACTCCTGCAAATTCCATTCCTGTTGTATCGTCAACTCCTTCAGCTAACAAGTTCGGTTCGGCATATTTGAGCGGAACAACTGCCATAGCCGTACTGATGGCTTCTTGATCTCTTCCTGATCGATTTTTGATCCCATTTGATTACTTGAGGTTGAGATTGCTTTGCTGTTTCTCGGTCTGGAACTTTGAGGTGTTTTTGAACTTGTAGAGCTCCCACCTTCTTGTCCTCTTCTTTGGCTTGACCTTTTTCTAAAATTAGGGCTGAATTTTCTGAAGAGTGCTCTGTAGATTCCAATATTTTTGTGTTTTCTCATTGGAATTGTCTTCTTCCTTAGCAGTTCTCCAATGATGAGACCATATCCAACATTTTGATAGAAACGGTCCACCACAGCAGGTTTCTTCATTGGTTTGGCAGCATGAACAAAAATAACCATCTTCCTGTAGATAAATTTTGCCCATTTGAATTTTATTCCTTTCATGATTCCGTCCATCAGGCACACTGTTGATGCAATCAAATCTTCAGTACTTCCCAGTCTGTGTTCAAGAATCTTGTTGTAACACCCCGTGTTACGATCCCTAAAATCATTTAAATCATTTAGCCAATTACCCAAAAGAAAGAATTAAATCACAATAATTAATTAGGAAAGGCCCACCATAGTCCACGGGCCCTTATCCCTAAACCCAACCCTTAGTCCCAAAAGGAATGGAATTAGCAAGCCTATAATATTAGTTCCTAATTAGGACTCCTAAATATATAAATAGGGGACTTAAGAGGCACCTAGAAACCCCCCACCACAATAACGTCCCACCACCCCAAAGAGCTCCAAGAATTCCCTTAGAAGAAATCAAGAAAGCAAGAAAGCTTAAAGAAAGACCCTTCATAGCCAAGGAATTAATTAAGGCTAAGAGGTAACCCATGTCTCAACAAAACCTATTTTCATAGCTATGATTCCCCTCTTAGGATTTCCCCATAATATTGTGTATTGTTTATTTGTGATATTATTATTGATGATTGGTGGGATGATTTCCATGGGTGATCTTGATGATGAAAGGTTCTTGATAATTGTGGTGTTCTTGATGATTATATGACGTTCTTGATAATCACATGGTGTTCTTGATGTTCTTAATGATTATATGAGGTTCTTGATAGTTATATGATATTCCTACCGAATCTTGATTTTGGAAGATGAATTGTGTTCTTGTTGATTTAAAAATAATTAGAACCCTAGGTTATATCGTGGAATTCGTATGGTATTATTCTTGGTATATTGGGTGGGATTTCGCATGATTGGGTGTTTATTATGTTTAGAAAAGCATGATAGGTTATGTGCCGTTTGTTTCTTGATTTTGATCCGTTAATTGTCTACGTGTGTAATCAATTGCATTTGAAAGTGTCTAAGCATGGTTTCGGGTTCCACAAAGGTTCCCGGGGCGTTTTTGGTGAAAAGAGTCAGTGGGGGGTAAGTGGGGGTAGGGGACCCGCCACCTACCCACGGCCAAAAGAGGAGCTCCGGCGGGCGGGCAGCTGCCCGCCGGGCACCCGCTGCCCGGAACAGTAACCACCGGCGGGTGAACCCCCACCCACCGGCTACCCGCTGGAAATTCCCACCCTTCGGGATCCCGGCTTCCCCGTTTGATGTTCCCCCGACCCCCGTGGTGTCCCAACGGACTCCGTCTATCGTGCCTATGTCTAGTTCGATTTTCGGGTACCGTTTGTAGGTCGTATGAGTCTTATATATTGCATGCTAGTTGAATTGGTATCCCGTTGACCTAGGTAAAAGAAGTATGAACCCCTTAGGACTATTCTTAGAATGTGAAGGATCACGCATAGGTTTTGTTATACGTTTTCTCCCCCTTCCCAATGTGTTAATGTGGGTTGCATGTGCTTGCTATGTGTTATGTGTGCGTGTTACCCCGATTTGGTTGAGATCAATCGGGCTATACGGGCAGTCGGGTGGGCTGAGAACCATACCGACTGTTAACCAGGCTGGTAGAGACCGGTCAGGTATATAAATATTATATAGGACTAAGGTCCACTATACGGGCAGTTGAATGGGTTGAGAATCATCCCAACTGTTAACCAGGCTGGTAGAGACCGGTCAGGTATATAAATATTATATAGGACAAAGGTCCACTATACGGGCAGTTGAATGGGTTGAGAACCATCCCAACTGTTAACCAGGCTGGTAAAGACCGGTCAGGTATATAAATATTATATAGAGCTGCGGCTCATCGGTCGGTTGCGATCGACCCTTCCGTGCTGTGAGACGGGGCAGGGTGCTGCGGGGCCGTGTCAGAGCTATATGCACTGACCCTCATGTATGGGCATGCGATTGGTCCTATGGCGCCAACAAAGTGTGCTATGTGATGAAGTATGGATGAGTTGTTGTTATGAGTATCTTGGGGATGAGACTATGGGATTTATACCGGGGATCGTATATGTTGGGTTATGATTATTAATTGTGCTTATCTTATCTGTATTGCCTGTTGTAAACTGTATATGCTGGGTATAACTGCTGTCTGTGCTTAGCTCTATCTGTTGAGTCTATCCCTGTTTTAAAAGCTAGAGTTCGTAGGATATATCTTCATATTCAAAATGGTTTTCGTATATATATATATATATATATATATATATATATATATATATATATATATATATATATATATATATATATATATATATATATATATATATATATATATATATATATATATATATATATATATGTATTGTATTTCAACGCGTTGGAGTGGGTTACCAGCATCTCTCGCTGAACAGATATATTTGGCTTTCAGGCACAGAAGAGTAGGTCACTGGAGCGCGTTAGAACTCGGAACGTAGAAGTAGATAGCTTCCCTTTCGGCCTGCGTGCCATGTTTATGCGTTTACATTATTAAGGATATTAGTTAGTTAGCCTGTGCACCTGAGTTCTCTAGCTCAGGTGTGGCATAGCACCCTGTACTCTTGTATTATGTTTTGGGATTTAATGAGATTTCACCTTTATTTTACAAGTTTTAAATATCTTGAAAATCTGGGGTGTTACACTTGTAAATCATGTCCACCAACATCTCATATTCAAATTTCAATACATTTTTATGAGCGGATACATCAGAGAAAATTGGAGCCGTTGGACCACGAATCTCGTTCCAAAAATTTTGAACAACATAGCTGTGAGATTCTGGCATTATCTGAGATTCAGGAAAATTGAAGCACTTGTGTATGTCATCTTCAGTGATCGAAACTTCTGATCCTCCAACTCTAGATTTAATCGAGTCCTTTTCAACGACTGCATGTAGATAAAATTCAGCTACATCTTCTTCAAAGGTTCCAAAGTAGTTGTAGGTGAAGAAATCAAACAGTCCACAGTCTTTTAAAGCTTGAAGAATTTTCTCGGCCGTGTCCTTGTTGGTAGAACCTAGTCTGAAAAACTCAGGATTGAGTACCATCCCATTCGTCACTTGTTGCGAGAGGGCGAAAATAGGATCAATTTGCTTTCTTCCAGGTTGAGCCATGATGATCAGATCGTTTGATAGAGGAGAGGTAATTTGAGAGAGAGTTTTCTGATATTCTGAAGGTCTTGAAAGAGTTTTTGAAATATAAGTGAGGGGTTTATAAGAGGAGGATGACTCGAAGGGGTTTTTCGAATTTAAGAGAGAGAGATGAGACTTCTCAATTGTACCCTTTGGTTGAGGTGTGTCGATTGGGTGAGTTTAGGGTAGATGAGTCATCTGATAGAGGGTGTTACGAGGAAAGAGAAAATGTCATCATGAGCAGACAAGAGCATTTAATGCTCACACCTCTTTAGAAATACCCAATGCACGTAAGGTGTAGAGGGTGGAGATTTGAAGAGACACTTAGAGAGGATTTGGGTTCTGATCTCCTTGAGATTTGTTTATGGGGATCGATTAAGGGTGATTTTTCTGACAGGCGAGATGGGGGTGTCGATTGAGAGAGGGGTAAATCTGTTTGGAAAGATTTGATTTTGGAGAGGATTATGGGTGGAGGTTTAGGTTGGGTGGAGGTTTAGAAAGGGTAGGAGTTTATGGGTGGAGATTTGATGCCCAATTAAACTCTAATTTTCCTCTTTTATCTCCTGATTTCCTTCTCAAATTCGTGTACCACAAACATAATAACACTCAAACATCTCGTTAGTAGTAAAAATTACTCCACAAATAATTAATCACATATACCAATTATATTAAACTCATACACGGTAATTTCCAATCAAAAATTAAACACATTTTGGAAATTAACAAAATTAACATTCATATTCCAAATTAACATTTAGAAACATCTTTATAATTAGCACACAAATCAGATTCCAAATTTTATTTTTTTTTTTGGAAGCTAACAAAAATATTAACTTTCAAATTTCTAAACATTTTATTGCAAATTATAACACATATACATATATACACGAAACACATAAAATCACATTATCCATATACACAGTAAATCACATTTTTTAGACAAATAGTTCATGCAAACAAATTAATGAATTTTAAAACATGAACACATACTCATACACTGATTAACACATTAAAACATGCAATTTTTAAACTAATTATCAAATAAAACACGAATTGCACATTTTATCAAATTAATTTGCATGGCATATGATGTCACGTTAAATAACACATGCAAATGCACAAATAACTTCCTAACACATACTGCAATTTTATCACATAAAAATTTCGAATAAAAACTTGCATATAAACACATAAAGCAATTTATTCATATAAAACAATTTATTTTGAGCACAAGTATCAATTCAAATAAAGAGATTAAGTCCAGTGATACTTAGCTCATTTCGATCATTCCTAACTCATGCCTTAAGGTAGAAAATCTCGTTTCGCATAAAGGCTTCGTGAGAATATCAGCAACTTGGTTTTCCGTAGGGATATATTCGATCTTCATATTTTTCTTTTCAACGTGATCCCTTATGAAGTGATGTCGAATATCGATATGTTTGGTTCTTGAGTGAAGCACCGGATTGTGAATGATAGTGATTGCACTAGTATTATCACAATAAATACTAACGTCATCACAATTAACTCCGTAATCCTTCAATTGTTGCTTCATCCACAAAATTTGCACACAACAACTTCCTGAAGCAATGTATTCGGCCTCGGCGGTAATAGTTGCAATGGAATTTTGCTTTTTGCTGAACCAAGAAACAAGCCTTCCCCCTAAGAACTGGCATGTCCCGGAAGTGCTTTTTCTATCTATTTTGCAACCTGCAAAATCCGCATCTGAAAAACCCGTTAGAGTAAAATCTGTACCTTTTGGATACCACAATCCAACATTGATTGTGCCTTTCAGATATCGTATAATCTTCTTTGTTGCGGTGAGGTGGCTTTCTTTTGCATTTGCTTGGAATCTTACACACACTCCCACAGCATAAGAAATGTCCGGCCTGCTTGCAGTAAGATATAGAAGAGAACCAATCATTCCTCTATATTTTGTTTGATCGACATCTTTTCCATCTTCATCTTTGTCTAGCCTTATTGAAGTGCTCATTGGAATTTTGATCGATGATTTTCCATCAAGGCCAAACTTCTTTATCAAGTCGCGGGTGTACTTTTCTTGATTGATGAATACTCCTTCTTTCAGTTGTTTGACTTGTAAGCCCAAGAAGTAATTCAATTCACCCATCTTGCTCATTTCGAATTTATTCTGCATAAGCTTCGAAAAATTTCTCACACAAAGAATTGTTAGTGCTTCCAAAAATAATATCATCAACATATATTTGCACTAATAAAATATGATCACCATCTTGAATTCTAAATAGAGTTTTGTCAACAAGGCCTTTGGTGAATCCACAGCTTATTAAGAACATTGACAAAGTATCATACCAAGCTCTAGGTGCTTGTTTCAACCCATACAATGCCTTTTTAAGTTTGTAGACTTTATCACCTTCGCCTTTTACCTCAAAACCTGGGGGTTGTTCGACATAAACTTCTTCTTCGAGTAGACCATTCAAGAATGCGCTTTTCACGTTCATTTGATAAACGGTGAAATCTTTGTGTGCGGCGTAGGCTAGGAAAATTCTGATTGCTTCAAGTCAAGCCACCGGTGCAAAAGTTTCATCAAAATCTATTCCTTCTTCTTGAGAGTATCCTTTTGCAACGAGCCTTGCTTTATTCCTAACAATCACGCCTTCTTCGTTTGCTTTGTTCCGGAACACCCATTTGGTTCCTACAACATTGTGGTTGCCGGTCTTGGAACAAGTTCCCAAACATCATTTCTTTTGAATTGATCGAGCTCCTCTTGCATAGCATTTATCCAATCCGGATCATTGAGAGCTTCGTCAATTTCTTTTGGTTCAATCTGAGATAGATAACATGTGAACAATGCTTCCATGGTAGATGATCTCGTTTTCACGCCTTCATGAATATTCCCAATAATTAATTCTGGAGGGTGATTTTTGAGCCATCTTAAATCTGGTTGAAATAGGTGCATGGTACTGGGTGGATCCATTTGTTGTGAACTGGCAGTGTTGGTTCGAATTTCATTATTTAATTCTTCTTGAAATTGATTACCAACTTCACATGCAACTTGATCACAAACTGGAACCCGTACTGCATCCTCATTATCACGTGAGGCATCACTCCAAAAATTATTATTTAAAGAATTTCCAACTTCTTCTAGATGAGGGATGTGATTTTCTAGAGAATTAATTTCCAACTCATCCATTCCCTGCAAAACATCATCTTCACACGTATCATTAGTATCACAAAAATCAATATGACACTTGTTACCATTTTGTGCAATATCTTCGTCCAGTGCATCATTTTTTATCTGTGATCTTTCATCAAATACCACGTGTATGGATTCTTCAACCACCATTTATCTTTTATTCAAAACTCTGAACGCCTTGCTGGTAGTCGAATATCCTAAAAAAATTCCTTCATCTGCACGCTCATCAAAAGCTTTTAGATGCAATTTATCATTAATATGAATAAAATATTTGCATCCAAAAATATGAAAATAACCAATATTTGGTTTTCTCCCTTTATAAAGCTCATATGGCGTCTTCTTATACTGCTTATGGATCATGCTTCGATTTTGCGTGTAGCAAGCAGTGTTGATAGCTTCCGCCCAATATCGTTTCAGGAGACCAGCAGCACTAATCATCACTCGTGCAGCTTCTTTGAACGTCCGGTTTCTTCTTTCGGCTACACCGTTTTGTTGCGGTGTTCTTGCGGCAGATAATTGATGAGAAATTCCATGTGAATTGCAAAAAGCTTGTATAACTCCATTCACGAACTCGGTTCCGCGATCCGTTCGTATTTTTGATATTTTCAATTCTTTCTCATTTTGTAGTTGCTTCAACAGCTTCGGTAGAACTTGCTCAACTTCATTTTTCTTCTTGAGAAACACGGTCCAAGTGTACCTGGAAAAATCATCAATAACAACGAGAGTATATTTCTTACCACTTACACTTATTGGATCAACCAGTCCAAATAACTCCATATGTAGTAAGCTTAGCGGTCTTGACGTTGACTCGTGTGTCTTTGATTTGAATGATGATTTGATTTGCTTTCCGCGTTGGCATGCATCACACACTTGGTCCATCTTGAAGATAATATCTGGCAAGCCTTCTACTAGAGTCTTCTTTGAAAGCTGATTGATAGTCTTGAAGTTTAAGTGGTTGAGCTTTCTGTGCCATTCCCAATTAGCTTCATTCGAATTTCTGGCCATTAAGCACACTGAATCTTTGCTTGTACTCCAATCAACAACATACATATTCTTTCGCCTTTTTCCAGAGAGAACAATCTCATTTGTGAGCTCATTTTTGATTAGGCAATTATCTTTAGAAAATTCTACAAGGTAGCCTTTATCACAAAATTGACTAGTGCTCAACAAATTAAATTTTAAGCCTTCAACGAAAGAAACATCTTCAATCTTCAATCCATTTTTCTTGATCGTGCCAACTCCTTTTGTAGTTCCATAATTTTTATTTCCTCCGAATATAACTTTTGGTCCATCGACTTCTTTGAAATTCACTAGATATGATTTATTTCTAGTCATGTGGCGTTAGCAACCACTATCGATGTACCAAACATCCTGCAAAAAAGATTAATTAACTTTAGGTACCCATACTTGCTTGGGTCCTTTACTGTTAGTGATTTTAGGTAACCAAACTCACCTAGATCTTATTGAATTAAGATGAGGCGATTTGTAACCATTAGAGACACGATAATCATAACTCACTTTTGAAAATATTTTTGGCGCCGGATTTTGAAAAACATTTTTATATTTTGGCACCTGGGAAGAAAATGGTTGCTTTGGTCTATAAAAAGCATTACATCTATTGCACAACCAATCCTTTTGAGTGGGATAAAATCTCCCAACTTTATTTCTAGAAAAACTTCCCTCTTTTCTATGAAATCTTTTTGCACTTGACTCTTTGGCATATCTTTGCTTGAAGAAATTTTGTTGCTTTTCCGTATAATTAAATTGTTTCGGGTTGGACTAATGGTATCCGGGTTGGACTTCCATTTGGAAGATTGTGATTTCGAGCCTCAGTGGAGGCGTTATTGGCTCTTTGTGTTTCAGTAGGTTGAGAAAGTATATGAACAGATACTACATTGTAATAGAGCTAGTAGCATTCAAAAAAAAAAAAAAATTGTTTCGGCCTTTCAACATTCATCTTTGCATTTGTTTGATAGCCAAGTCCTTGTCTCATTGTGCTATTCTGACTTTTAACAAATTTTACCACTTGAACTTTATTATTTAAAGTAGTAGTAGAATTAGTCAGATTTTGAGGGGTTTGAGAACATGTGGAGTCATAACCGATTCCGGTTCTATCTCCTGATGGCTTTTGCATGCTCACCATTTTATCTATAATTTTAGACGAATTAGTGAACGTAGCAATAGTTGCCCGAAGGTTATGTTCTCTAACCTCTCTTGCTTTACACTCTTCTTGAAGATGAATATTTTCGTTCTTCAATTTACTCACTTCAAGTAAAGCATCTTGCAATTTTTTATTCATTTCTTCTTTTTCAAGAATTAGAACATTATTGCGCTTCTTGAGTTGAGGATGAGTGAGCATAATCTCTTGACATTCTCGCATTAGATTGTCAATAGATTCACGAGAAAAAGAGAGTAAGGGCAATAACAATTTAGGGTTTCCGAGGGTTTGGGTTAAGCGCAACAAAGGGTGAGCATGGTCATGACGGTTGCGAATTTGCTCTTAAGGTAATTAAGGATTCGGGGTGGGAGTTTTCAACAAATAGGGGTATCAAGATGCTGGGGTTTCAGGGCGGATGATATTTTAAATTGGGGTGGTGGGGTCGCAAGGTGTCGCGATATACTTACCTTGCACCCAAGGATTCGACTAATGGTGTCGTTCCTTTGCTACTTTAATAGGTGTCCTAGTTCTCCTTCCTGTTTGTTGTAGCCGCAACCCGGGTTTGCCGAGATAAGGCAACTTGTCGGAAGGTGCATGTCATTTGTCTGACTCGGGGGTTATCGTGGTTACCCTGGGTTGGTGCGTATTGCAGTCCGTACCTTTTAGCAGTCCTGACTGTAACGCCTTTTCTTAGTAGTCATCCAAATCTTCCTTTTCTTTGGTCAGGGTCCTTGTCAAGTATTTTGACGGGAGTTAGGACGAGGCGATTTATCGGGTAAGTGTACGTTACCCAGTTGTTGAAGTAAACTTATCTATTCGCACCCTTACCTGGTGTGGTAAGCGTAGGGGGAGGTTCCTTTAAGTTAGAGAGAGATGAAGTGAGGGGAGGTTATGTGTAGGTTTCACAATCTTACTGCGCGTCCTAAGATTCCTGGATCCTATGTTACTAAGTACCTAGAGTTCAAGCCTAGTGTCCTAAAGTCCGGTCTTAAGAGTCTTATCCTAGGGTCAAACTTAAGCTCTGATACCAACTGTAACACCCCAGATTTTCAAGACATTTAAAACTTATAAAATAAAGGTGAAATCCCATTAAATCCCAAAACATAATACAAGAGTATGGGGTGCTATGCCACACCTGAGCTAGAGAACTCAGGTGCACAGGCTAACTAACTAATATCCTCAATAATGTAAAGGCATAAGCATGGCACGCAGGCCGAAAAGGGAAACTATCTACTTCTACGTTCCAAGTTCTAGCGCGCTCCAGTGACTTATTCTTTTGTGCCTGAAAGCCAAATATATCTGTTCAGCGAGAGATGCTGGTAACCCACTCCAACGCGTTGAAATGCAATACATATAGAGATATATATAGATATACGAAAACCATTTTGAGCATGAAGATATATCCTACGAACTCTAGCTTTAAAACCGGGAATTACTCGACAGATAAGGCCAGACACGAGCAACAGTTATAACAACATATGCAGTTCACAACAGATAAGGCAGATAAGGCAAAGCATAAACAATAGTCACAACCCAACATAAACAATCCCCAACATAAATCCCATAGTCACATCCCCCAAGACACTCATGATCACCACTCATCCATATCACAACACATAGCACACTTTGTTGGCGCCACAGGACCAATCGCATGCCCATACATGAGGGTCAGCGCATATAGCTCTGACACGGCCCCGCAGCACCCTGCCCCGTATCGCAACACGGAGGGGTCGATCGCAACCGACCGATGAACCGCAGCTCATCATAGTGTTTGATCGCAACCAAACAGTGGACCGCAGCCCAAGAGAATGTCATCTGACCGCAGCCAGGAAAAAAGACGAACCGCAGCTCGTATAGAAACGTTTGATCGCAACCAAACGGTGGACCGCAGCCCAAGAGTATCAATCTGATCGCAGCCAGCTTCTGAACCGCAGCTCAGGATAACCAATCCGATCGCAACCGAATTGGGGTAACACACACACATAACACATAGCAAGCACATGCAACCCACATTACACATTGGGAAGGGGGAGGAAGCGTATAACAAAACCTATGCGTGATCCATCACATACTAAGAATAGTCCTAAGGGGTTCATACTTCTTCCACCTAGGTCAACGGGATACCAATTCAACTAGCATGCAATATAATAGACTCGTAAACCTATGAACGGTACCCGAAATATCAAACTAGACATAGGCACGATAAACGGAGTCCGTTGGGACACCACGGGGAACGGGGGAACATCAAACGGGGAAGCCGGGATCCCGAGGTGGGATAATTTCCAGCGGGTAGCCGGTGGGTGGGGGGGCCACCCGCCGGCTGCCTGCCGGATAATACTGTTCCGGGCAGCGGGTCGCCGGCGGGCAGCTGCCCGCCCGCCAGCTACCCGCTGCCGGGCGGTGTTTCTCGGCCGTGGGTAGGTGGCGGGTCCCCTACCCCCCACTGACTCTTTTCATCACTTTACGCCCCAGGAACCGTTGCGGAACCCGAAACCATGCTTAGACACTTTACAACGCAATTAACGACAACACGTAGACAATTAACGAATCAAATACAAGAAACGGACGGCACATAACCTATCATGCTTTTCTAAATATAATCAACACCCAAACATGCGATTTCCCCACCCGATAATCCAAGAATAAGATCATACGATACAACCTAGGGTTCTAATCACTTTTATATCAACAAGTATACGGTTCGTCTTCTAATTGCAAGTTTCGGTAAGAATAACACATAAACATCAAGAGCATCACACAATTATCAAGAACAACACATAATCATCAAGAACTCTATATAATCATCAAGAATTCCATAATCATCAAGAATCTTCCAATATCAAGATCATCAAGATCCCTCATGGGATCATCACATCAAACATCAATAATAATCATCATATCTCGCCAATACACAATAATATGGGGGAAACCCTAAGGGGGAATCATAGCTATGAAAATAGGTTTTGTTGAGACATGGGTTACCTCTTAGCCTTAATTAATTCCTTGGCTATGAAGGGTCTTTCTTTAAGCTTTCTTGCTTTCTTGATTTCTTCTAAGGAAATTCTTGGAGCTCTTTTGGGATGGTGAGTCGTTTATTGTGATGGGGGGTTCTAGGTGCCTCTTAAGTTCCCTATTTATATATTTAGGAGTCCTAATTAGGAACTAATATTATAGGCTTGCTAATTCTATTCCTTTTGGGACTAAGGATTGGGTTCCATGGTCCATCGTGGACCATATTAATTAATTAAAGAGAATCCTAATCATAATCTGAATAGTAAAAGACCTACTTCCTTTATTCCTAATAGATAACTAGGTCTAGGATTCCTAATCAGAATCTGAATAGTAAAAGGTTTACTTTCTTTATTCCTAATAGGCTTAAGGCTCTAATTTAGGCAAGGGCCCACGGTTCATGGTGGGCCTTATTAATTAATTAAAGGGAAACCTAACCGAATTAAATCATATTTAATTATTATTAACGGGATTAATTAAATAATTAATCCGGGATTGAAGGCCGTAACACGGGGTGTTACATTTATCAAGTGAGAATAATAGATTTTGAGCTAAATCTATCTTCATTATCATCACGAGAGATATGAAAGATTAATCCGATTCACACACTTTGTAGAATGGATCAGCCTAGCAGTCAAAAACAGTTAACCCAGTTAGGCAACGTGTTTTAATACCAAAGGTTGGTATAAACTGACTCAAATAGGCTACAGGCTCTGATACCAATTGTTGATCTCAAAAGAGGTAAGGTGAAAATCTAGAGAGGGGGGGGGGGGGTGAATAGACTTTCAAACTTTTTCGCACAGCACAACAATTGCTAAGACAGAGATAAACCAAAACTCTTAACTAGATAGTTACAGTATGGTGCACAGCGGAAATAAATAAACATAAAGTGTGTGTGAGATTGTGTGAGCAGTATATCTCGTGTAGAGCGAATATATAAAGAGCAGTAAGTAAAGAAAGCAGTAAAGAACACAAGACAATTATAGTGGTTCGCGAGGTGGTGTAATCCTCCTACTCCACTTGCTCTTATCTCCAAGAGCAATTCACTATATCTACCACTCCTTGGTTCCAAGATACAATGAATTTCCGTGATCTAGTGCTTTGATCACAAAGCCCGCACTAATCACGCCCAGTGACACCACACTGCTGCTTCGGGTTTCATGTCGCCGCGCTACTATCCCAGGATTTCACGACTCCGCGTTACTTTCCCCCCGTCTTCCACACTCCGGTAGAAACGTATCCCGTGATCTAGTGCTTTGATCACAAAGCTCGCACTAATCACGCCCAGTGCCTCCGATACTGCTGCTTCGGATCTCACAGCTCCGTGTGACAATCCAGGATTTCACAGCTCCGTGCTACTTTCCTCCCTTCTCTTGTTTTGCTCCAAAACAAATGTTGTCTTGCTTCCAACTTCTGAGACTCTGTAGTAGATCTTCAATGATGCGCAGGTCTCTTTGTGAAGATAAAGACTCTGGAATGATTTCTCTTGAATGCTCTGAGTGTTTTCTCTCTTTGAGTGTATCAAGTAAAGCACTTGATTTTTATGCTCTGCTTTGCTCTGTTTTAAGAACTCTCAGAATATTTTTCTCTTGAAGCTCTCTGAGTTCTTTTTCTTTTCTCACTTCTCACTTGAAGATTTTTGGTATGCTCTATACCAAATGAGATTTTTGCTCTATGCTCTTTTAAGCTTAATTGCTCTATTCGATCTCCTTGATGAGTTCGAATTTTCTGCTTTCGTGAGTTTGTTTTCAGCTCTATTGCTCTTCAAGTCTTCATATCTTCATCATTTTATAGCTGGTAATGAGAATCTGTCCTTTGGAAAGAGAGGCTCTCATTTTTGAAATCTTGTATGTTTTTGTCAGAGATCTTATCTTATCTTCTGCAAAGATGTCAGAAAGAGATAAGCTAGCCGTTTGATGGATCTTCATCTCCATGTAAATGAGCTCCCAAACTTCATCTGATATTCCTCTGGTTTTACGTTGAGTGGAAATATCTGTGTGTTAGAACGGCTTCTCTGATTAGCTCTGAAGTGGTCCTTGTATCTTTGGGATTTAAAATATTCTTCAATTTAATCCCATACTAGTTAAACTAGTATTTTTCCTGTGAGAATATTTTTTACTGTAAGTTCATCTTCATCTTCTTCATTCTCACGTCTGGGTGTTCTCAGACTTCAAACTAGTTGTGAACTTCCACCCAATTTGAATTTCTCCTTTGTAATTGACACTCAATTGCAATTGACTTGTAATTGGCACCAAATTTGAATTTCTCCTTTGTAATTGGCTCCCAATTGACATTTGAATTTCTCCTTTGTAATTGGCTCCCAATTGACTTTGACTTGCAATTGGCTCCCAATCAACTCCTGGTGCTTTCAATTGCTTCCCAATTTGAATTGTTGGATTGGCTCCCAATTGACTTTGACTGGCTCCCAATTGACATTTGAATTTCTCCTTTGTAATTGGCTCCCAATTGACTTTGACTTGCAATTGGCTCCCAATCTACTCCTGGTGCTTTCAATTGCTTCCCAATTTGAATTGTTGAATTGGCTCCCAATTGACTTTGACTTGCAATTGGCTCCCAATCTACCCCTGGTGCTTTCAATTGCTTCCCAATTTGAATTTGCTTCCCAATTTGAATTGTTGAATTGGCTCCCAATTGACTTGCTTTCAATTGCTTCCCAATTTGAATTGTTGAATTGGCTCCCAATTGACTTTGACTTGCAATTGGCTCCCAATCTACTCCTGGTGTTTTCAATTGCTTTGAATTGGCTCCCGAGCCAATTGACTTTGACTTGCAATTGGCTCCCAATCTACTCCTCCTGGTGCTTTCAATTGCTTCCCATTTGAATTGGTGCTTTCAATTGCTTCCCAATTTGAATTGACTCCCGAGCCAATTGACTTTGACTTGCAATTGGCTCCCAATCTACTCCTCCTGGTGCTTCAATTGGGAATTGCTTCCCAATTTGAATTGGTGCTTTCAATTGCTTCCCAATTTGAATTGGCTCCCGAGCCAATTGACTTTGACTTGCAATTGGCTCCCATTGGTGTAACACCCCGTGTTACGGCCCTTAATCCCGAATTAATTATTTAATTAATTCCATTAATAATAATTAAAAAGGATTTAATTTGATTAGAAATCCCTTTAATTAATTAAACGTGGTCCACCACGGATCATGGACCCTTGCCTAAACTAGAGTCATAAGCCTATTAGGAATAAAGAAAGTATACCTTTACTATTCAGATTATGGTTAGGATTCTCTTTAATTAATTAATATGGTCCACCATGGTCCATGGGCCCTTATCCCTAAAGCCAACCCCTTAGTTCTATAAGGAATAGAATTAGTAAACCCATGCCACTTAGACCATAATTAGGACTCTTAGTTATATAAATAGGGACATAGAAGGCACCTAGAACACACACCACAAATAATCACTCACCACACAAGAAAGTTCCAAGAACTCCCGTAGTAGAAATCTAGAAAGGAGAAATCTTAAAGAAAGACCCTTCATAGCCAAGGAAATTAATTAAGGCTAAGAGGTAACCCATGTCTCAACAAAACCTATTTTCATAGCTATGATTTCCCCCGTAGGATTTCCCCATATTATTGTGTATTGATGATTTGTGATATTATTATTGATGATTGGTGGGGTGATTCCATGGGTGATCTTGATGATGGAAGGTTCTTGATAATTATGGTGTTCGTGATGATTATATGACGTTCTTGATGATTATATGATGTTCTTGGTGATTGTAGGATGTTCTTGATGTTTATGTGATATTCTTACCGAATCTTGATATTAGAAGATGAATTGTGCCCTTGTTGATTTAAAAGTGATTAGAACCCTAGGTTGTATCGTATGGAATATGTCTTGGTATTTGGGTGGGAATTCCCATGATTGGGTGTTTATTATGTTTAGAAGAGCATGATAGGTTATGTGCCATATGTTTCTCGATCTTTGATCCGTTAATTGTCTACGTGTGTTGTCGATTGCGTTTGAAAGTGTCTAAGCATGGTTTCGGGTTCCACAAAGGTTCCCGGGGCGTTTTTGTGATGAAAGAGTCAATGGGGGGTAGGGGACCTGCCACCTACCCGCGGCCTTCTTGGGCAACGCCGGCAGCGGGCAGCCGGCGGGCGGGCAGCAGCCCGCCGGGCACCCGCTGCCCGAAGTTGCTAGCCCACCGGCGGGTGATCCCTCACCCACCGGCTACCCGCTGGTTTGGACCCCAATTTGGGATTTCGGCTTCCCCGTTTGATGTTCCCCCGACCCCCATGGTGTCCCAACGGACTCCGTCTATCGTGCCTATGTCTAGTTTGATTTTCGGGTACCGTTCGTAGGTCGTATGAGTCTTATATATTGCATGCTAGTTGAATTGGTATCCCGTTGACCTAGGTGAAAGAAGTATGAACCCCTTAGGAATATTCTTAGTATGTGAAGGATCACGCATAGGTTTTGTTATACGTTTTCTCCCCCTTCCCAATGTGTTAATGTGGGTTGCATGTGCTTGCTGTGTGTTATGTGTGCATGTTACCCCGACTTGGTTGAGATCAATCGGGCTATACGGGCAGTCGGGTGGGCTGAGAACCATTCCGGTTGTTAACCAGGCTGGTAGAGACCGGTCAGGTATATAAATATTATATAGGACTAAGATCCACTATACGGGCAATTGAATGGGTTGAGAACCATCCCAACTGTTAACCAGGCTGGTAGAGACCGGTCAGGTATATAAAGATGATGTATAGGACTGAAGGTCCACATGGGTCTCGGTGATATGACCCACCGACCGGGATGCGCCAGGGGGTATGGGGCCAACAAGCCGAGGAAGGTTATAGTCCACCGACCTGAGTAATCAGGCGGTGTGTAGGGCTACGACTGGCTGCGATCCACCAAGTGGTGGGACATCGGTATGCAGGACCGTAGTCTCCGAGGATCTTTGCCCACCGACTGAGTTTAGCTCAGCGGTGTGTCGGGCTTGATCCGCTACGGCCCGCCGATTGTGCGCACCAACGGTGTGTAGGGTCGTAAGCCCCCCTTGTAAAGGGGATCACGGTCCACCGACTGGGCGCGTCAGCGGTGTGTCGGATCGTGGTCCGACGTTGAGTTCGTCAGCGGTTCTCCAAGGGTTGGTTGTGATCAACTCCCCTCGTACTGCGGTACTGAGGTAGGGTGCTGCGGGGCCGTGTTAATGCTATAGGCATTAACCCTCATGTTCGGGGCATGCGATTGGTCCCGTGGCGCCATCGATAATTATGTGATATAAATGATGATTGAATGATGATGTGTTTGAATTGAAAAGTGATCTGTGACCTTAGATGCGTATTCCTTATGATGTTATCTCTACTTAACCGTTTATCATTGATTAATGTGCTTGTCCCTATTTGCTGAGTCTATTCCCGGTTTTAAAGCTAGAGTCTCCTAAGCATATATCTTCCTGCTTCAAAATGGTTTTCCTATATCTATATCTATATATATACCTATATTGTATTTCAACGCGTTGGAGTGGGTTACCAGCATCTCTCGCTGAACAGATATATTTGGCTTTCAGGCACAGAGAAGTAGACACTAGAGCGCGCTAGAGATTTGGAGCGTAGAGTAGATAGTTTCCCTTTCGGCCTACGTGCCATGCTCATGTATTTACATTATTGAGGATATTAGTTAGTTAGCCTGTGCACCTGAGTTCTCTAGCTCAGGTGTGGCATAGCACCCCGTACTCTATTATATTATGTTTGGGATTTAATGAGAATTTACCTTTATTTTATAAGTCTTAAAAGTTTCAAAATTTCGGGGTGTTACAGTTGGCTCCCAATATACTCCTCCTGGTGCTTTCAATTGCTTCCCAATTTGAATACTCCTCCTGGTGCTTTCAATTGCTTCCCAATTTGAATTGTGACTTCTCCTGGTATTGAATTTTATCTCAATTCAATTTGATCTCCATGTCTTCTTTGAATCGGTCCCCAACTTGAAATTGCATCCCATAGTTGTTCCCCATCCCCAACTTGAAATTGCATCCCATACTACAACTTCAATTGGCTCCCAATTCATAGTTGTTCCCCATCCCCAACTTGAAATTGCATCCCATACTACAACTTCAATTGGCTCCCAATTTCAATTCTACATTGGCTTTGAATTGGTTCCCAAGCGCAATTGCTTCTCAATTGCCAAATTTTACCTTGTAAAATTATTGATGGTGAGATTCAAACTTGAGCCATTTCGCATAACATATCAAGCATCATCCACTTCATCCGTACAACTATTGATTAAATCTCCAATCATCTTTGATGTACTCATTTCTTTCCATAGATGCTTGATCTTCAAGTCAAATTCATGCAATCTTCCAATCTTAATTTTCTTCTCGAAAATTCTTCTGGGATACCTTCTTGTAGCATTGACGAGATTTTCATAACATTCAACTTCTTCTTCAATTTGCCATTTTCTCCTGACAAATTCTTGATTTTCGGCTTTATATCTTCTTCTTCTATTTTTATGCATCTTCCTCTGTTTTTCTCGTTTCCAATTTAAATAATTTTTCGATCATGGTCTAAGACTCTACTAGACCTAAGAAATAAAATTGGGGGATCTACAAATACATATTTGGCATATCAAAACCATTACACTTTATTCCTAACATGTCATTTTATTTATTTTTGAAATAATTTTTTTTATTTATTAATAACAAAACATATTATTTTAAAAAAATTGTTAATTCATTAATGATGACAAATGGACGGCATCTGGCAGCCTTCATTATGGACCACACATGTGTCCCCCCCACTACCTTGCTTCCAGCGCACTCTCATGCATAAGTGGAGTTTCCTGCACTTTAATACACTAGATCTTGATTGGTTTGGTGGTTTGGGACTTGTGTTGTTATGCTTAAGGTTGTGGGTTTGATACCCCTAGTAATAATTCTAATAATATTTTGCTCCAGGCTTCCTTCTTTTCTTAGCCCAATAGAATTCCACTATTCTTATTGGGCCAACGCCTCACCCATAAAGATGGACACCCCGCTTAGGCGGTTGGACCAAGACTTTTCAAATAAAATGGACCCCAACAGTCTCATATCCCCATTATCATTGTTAATTATTAGTTGGTAAATTGAGATTAATATTTGGCATCCCATAATTACAGTTTTGCCTTTATTGTAACTAGTATTTTCACCCGTGCGTTGCACGGAATGAATTTGTTATAATATATTAAGAATATTTGGGTCGTTATACAATTACTTAAATTATAACATCAAATATTATATAGTGCAATTGAAGATATGATTTGGATCGTTTATGTTTGTTGATGCTATCATTACTTGATAATTGCTCAAATTAATAGCTAATGTATAGATGTACGCATGCAGTGCTGTAACTTTAGAGATTTTATATATCATTGTTTAAGATTTTTATAAATTAGGCAAATGTGATCTACCAATCTTGTGATGATGAGCCGCGTCCCATTACAAATACCAAGAGAGTGGACTATGTTCCGCAATAACATAACAGGTGCACCGACCTTTAATGTCAATGAACGATGAATGATTAGGAAGACCCGACAATCTCAAACTATTTAAGAATTCAGGAGTGTGTACTTCTGATAGATTTTTATTGTTTGATTATGTCTTACACAAAGAGTTACAAATTAAATATGTTTGTCCTTCTGCAGTATTCATGTCGCATATGTACTGATTAGTTTGATCAACGACATCTAAAGTCGGTGAGAGGATCGCTCGGCCTTCTAGTTGTGACTCATCAAGCATGTCATATCTCGAGCTTGGGAAGGTGCTTTCCACTATAGTTGCTATGGGATCGTGTCCACACTTCAACAAAAACTGTGCCAGAATATCGATCTCAAATGAACTGCCGTTTACAACCCCTGCAATCCCATATCCGATGTCTGCAATCCATTTTGAAAACCAATCAACCGTTTGTCTATCTTACTCTGAAACTAAGGTCCGTAGTTTCAAGTTATTTGTGAACCTTAATACTTTGCAATTTGTCCACAAGTATGAAGAATTAATAGTTGCTCCGACAACTACTGGTCTTGCTGTTTTTGGAATAACAGGTAGGATATGTCTAAATTGCCACCCAGAACTATTATCTTTCCACCAAATGTCTATTCAGCACTACCCGGTATGACGAACCTCAATATATCACTCATGATTTTATCCAAAGCCTCAAAACAGTGTTTGTGTGTCATCAGTGCTTCATCACATATTATCAATTTACTCATTATTATAAGCTCAGCAAGATCAATGCATTGCGATATATTGCACATGAAATCTTCGTTCAAAGGGAGTGGTATAGAAAATCTGGAATGCGATGTCCTGCCCTCCCAGCAAGAGCAAAGAAGCTATTTCACTGGAAGCAACATTCAAAACAATATCACCGCAACTCATTTTCTATATATATATATATATATATATATATATATATATATATATATATATATATATATATATATATATATATATATATATATATATATATATATATATATATATATATATATGGAAAAACGCTCATATGTGGTCATGTCATTAGGTGTGGTCGTGTGGTCGTATCTGTGTCGTTGAATCAGTTTAATCTAAAGGTTGTGGAAATTATGAGGATTTTCGCGCGTTTTAGTAAGTGGGGGTGTTATGGTAATTACAGTGACCATTTATAGCGGGCGGGTTCCAAAATACACCAACAGTGTTGACAACATACACCAATAGTGTAATAAAACACACCACAGTGAAACACACCAATGGTGTATTCCCGTGTTATGGTAATTACAGTGGCCATTTATAGCGGTCGAGTTCCAGAATACACCAACAGTATTGACAATATGCACCAATAGTATAATAAAACACACAACAATGTGATTTTCCTTATTCCGGTGTTTTATGACAAGTTTACCCTTACAGTTCGCTGGGTAGGAGAATGTGCGCGAAAATACTGAAAAAATCTTGATTAATATGATTCATTAGATCTATCTAATCTAATGGTCTATAATTGACCATATGACTACACCTAACAACCTGGCCACATGTGATCACTCCCCTATATATATATATATATATATATATATATATATATATATATATATATATATATATATATATATATATATATATATGATCATATGAGAACATGTGCTTAGGTGAGAACGTGAGAACACATCATGTGCATCCATCTAATTTTTTTTAATGGTCTAGATTACAATATTAGAATAGAATTTTAACCCAGAATTATAGTACGAAAGAGAAAGTAGAAAACGCTATATTTTATTAGGAAGAGAGATTTTTAGGAATTGGACGGGAAGTTAAAGTTCAGGATTTTGTTTTTATACATAGTATAGATTATAATACGAATTGTATTATTACACAATTTAACAATATTAGAATAGAATTTTAACCTAGAATTATAGTACGAATGAGAAAGTAGAAAACAATATATTTTATTAGGAAGAGAGATTTTTTAGGAATTGGGCAGGAAGTTAAAGTTCAGGATTTTGTTTTTATATATAGTATAGATTATAATACGAATTGTATTACACAATTTTACAATATTAGAATAGAATTTTAACCCAGAATTATAGTATGAATGAGAAAGTAGAAAACAATATATTTTATTAGGAAGAGAGATTTTTTAGGAATTGGGCGGGAAGTTAAAGTTCAGGATTTTGTTTTTATATATAGTATAGATAGTATAGATTATAATACGAATTGTATTACACAATTTTACAATATTAGAATAGAATTTTAACCCAGAATTATAGTACAAATGAGAAAGTAGAAAACAATATATTTATTAGGAAGAGAGATTTTTTAGGAATTGGGCGGAAAGTTAAAGTTCAGGATTTTGTTTTTATATATACTATAGATAGTATAGATTATAATACGAATTGTATTACACAATTTTACAATATTAGAATAGAATTTTAACCCAGAATTATAGTACAAATGAGAAAGTAGAAAACAATATATTTATTAGGAAGAGAGATTTTTTAGGAATTGGGCGGGAAGTTAAAGTTCAGGATTTTGTTTTTATATATAGTATAGATTATAATACGAATTGTATTACACAATTTTACAATATTAGAATAGAATTTTAACCCAGAATTATAGTACGAATGAGAAAGTAGAAAACAATATATTTTATTAGGAAGAGAGATTTTTTAGGAATTGGGCGGGAAATTAAAGTTCAGGATTTTGTTTTTATATATAGTATAGATAGTATAGATTATAATACAAATTGTATTGCACAATTTTATAATATTAGAATAGAATTTTAACCCAGAATTATAGTACAAATGAGAAAGTAGAAAACAATATATTTTATTAGGAAGAGAGATTTTTTAGAAATTGGGCAGGAAGTTAATGTTCAGGATTTTGTTTTTATATATAGTATAGATTATAATACGAATTGAATTACACAATTTAATAATATTAGAATAGAATTTTAACCTAGAATTATAGTACAAATGAGAAAGTAGGAAACAATATATTTTATTAGGAAGAAAAATTTTTAGGAATTGGGCGGGAAGTTAAAATTCAGGATTTTGTTTTTATATATAGTATAGATTATAATACGAATTGTATTACACAATTTTACAATATTAGAATAGAATTTTAACCCATAATTAAAGTAAGAATGAGAAAGTCTATTACACAATTTTACAATATTAGAATAGAATTTTAATCCAGAATTAAAGTAAGAATGAGAAAGTAGAAAACAATATATTTTATTGGGAAGAGAGATTTTTTAGGAATTGGGCGGGAAGTTAAAATTCTAGGATTTTTTTTATTATATATAGTATAGATGTACAAAGGGAATTGTATTACACTATTTTAAAATTTTAGAATAGAATTTTTATCCAGAATTATTGTACGAATGGGAAAGTAGAAATCAATATATTTTTTTGGGAAGAGAGATTTTTTAGGCATTGGGCGGGAAGTTAAAATTCCAGGATTTTGTTATTATATATAGTATTGATTATTATGAATTGGCATTATTAATTACTGTTATTAAGTTTAGGCGCTAATATCATTTTATCATCTTTCATAATGATTATCATTTCATGGTAATCTGCTATATTTGGTACATTGGTATGATTACCTTCTTCATTTTACATAACTATTAATGTTGGTAATTAAGTCCTACCAATATAGTTTTAAGTACCCTTGGACGTTGAATCGAGTTTATTGACACCGACAGTGAAGATGGGGAGAATTCTGGAGTTTTTTCTTCTCTTGTGGTTCGTTATCGTTGTTAGCGCAATGGGGAGATGCGGTTTGAAATTGCATCATTAAGGTTAACCACTATTTATCTTTTGTTGTTATTATTGATAATTAGTGCTAAAATTACTATTAACCGCTAATTTGGGCTAGTCAAATAATTTATCTTTAGAAAAATGGAAACATTAAAAGGTGCATTACCATACTTTGATTTCTCGTTATTATTAATTAATGTTAATAGTGATTATAATGTTACTTAGAGCATCCACACTAGTGGATAATGTGGGGAAAATGCAGCATTAATTCACTCCATTCAAGTTTATAGCTAATGGGGGGGGGGGGGGGGGGGGGGGGGGGGGATTAATTAGGGAAGAATTCATCTGCAAAATAGGAAATAATGACAGAAAAAGAGGAAGAAAAAAAAAAAAAAACACGGGCGCGTCAGGCGCGCCTGACAGTTCTTATATATATATATATATATATATATATATATATATATATATATATATATATATATATATATATTTTGCTTTTGTTTTTTTATTTTGGTTTTTTTTTCTCCCCTTCCCACATTTTCTCTCCTAATCACTCTTACATTATCCCTCAATTCTCCCCAACTAATGTGGATGCTCTTATTACTATTAATAATTCATTAATAATGATATTAATATTGTATCTTGAACTGTTTTCAAATAAATTTATGTGATAATATTCCAGTACAAAAAATAATTTTCTTAACATTAATGTTTTCAGACTTCAAATTTTATTAAGTTTTTAAAATTTTATCCAAAAATATTTATAAACGTTAGTGTTTTAACTATTGTTTTTTCATATTTAGTCCTACTTAATGTGATAATGAATAAATATGAATAAACAAATATTTAGTGTAAATTCATATTCTCTAGTTGGTGATTGACAAAATTGAAAGTTTAAAACATTATTTGATAATGATCGATCTAAAACGGTGGGATCAAAATTGAAAATAAATCTTTTTTTTAACCAACCTCAAAGTACTTTATTCAATGGCTTGATAGCAAGATAGAATAAAAAAAAAAAAATTAAAAAAAAAAATTAAAAAAAAAAAAGAAAAAAAGATAGGAAGCAAGTGACTGCAACATACTGACAAGTGAAGTTTTACTTTATCTCTAGATCCACGCCAGCACGCGTGCTCGCCTTGTCTAGTTGTTTGTTTGAAGAAACCATAGACGGTATAATTCATTTTCTCGTGGGTCAGTCGATTTCTCACTTTCCTCTATCTCTCTTCGCCGTATAAATGAAACCATGGCCGTAATAAGCCGTTGGGCTTTCTCAGACTGAAGGTCCTCAAAATAAAAACTGTGATTCACACCTTCTATTTCTATCAGTTTCACTTCACCTTTCCAGCCACTTTTCTTCACGGCTTTAACATAACGGATCCCAATGTCTCTCAGGAAATCTTGTCCGGCCACCTACACAAACAGCTTTGAACTCCCTAACAACGTTAAGCTGGGAGCGTTTTCCGTAAACGGGTTAACCATTGGATTATCGATCCCGCCCGGCGCCGTTGGATAGGCAAACCTCCAAACAAAATTTGCGAACCTTTGGAACCAGTCAATCGAATATGTTTCATTTGATCCCCAGAAATAAGGATGGGTTTGGATTCCACCCAAGATTTTTATGGAGCCTCCTTTTGGACGCTCTAACCCGGCTCTCATAAGCGTGTTGTGAACTATGTTGGCGCCGGCGCTGTCACCGCCGATAAAGATCCGATCGAAATCTCCGTATTGGAGCAGCCAGGGTTCGCCGCAAGAGGACCGGGTTTTATGGGCTGTGACCCATTGAAGCGCAGTCCAGGCATCTTCGTAAGCGGTGGGGAGATGGTGCTCGGGGACCAGCCTATAGTCAACGGAGATAGCTATCGCGCCGGCCCTAGAAGCCATGATGTTGAGGAATGCTTGTTGAGTGTCGGCGAAGGCGGAACCCATAAAGAACCCGCCGCCATGAAACCATATAAATATGGGCAGTTTCTGATTGGCGGCTTTGAGTTTCGGGAGGTATATCCTTGCCAGTAACTCCGTGGAAATGTTGATGTCTTTGGAGGATACGCCGGTGACGGGGTCTTCCAGCGACGGTGGAACCAGAGTTATGTTTAAAATGCGCTGCACTGTGTCGTTTTTGTAGACAAGGATGAAGGGGTAAAATCCATCGACCACCGGATTGTCAGTTTCTGCGGATGATAGGCGGAGAAGAATTGTGATGAATGCAAGTATTGAGGCAAAAGAATACATTCCGTGGGACAAACAAAATGTTTACCACTTAGGCACGTTAGTTATGCTCGTTCGCTCTATCAAGAGTATATATATATATATATATATATATATATATATATATATATATATATATATATATATATATATATATATATATAGGGATGCACTCTGGTGCGAATAAGTGCCCAGGAAGGAATATGCGAACGAATCAGCGCGCGACACGTGTCCAGATTTAATAGCTTAAAAAAAATGCGGTGGCATTTTTGTAAATAATTGAACATCGAAGTGCAAGTAAAATCACTTACAAGTGCACCTACTTTCACCTATAAGTGCATGTGATTTTGCCTTATTAGCATTCACTTCCCGCAAACATTCATGCACCTGGGTGTGTTTATAACTATAGGTGCAACTATTTATAACTACAGGTGCAACTACTAATAACTATAAGGGGGCGTTTGGTTCAAGTTATATAACATAACCAAGGGAATGTGACATTCCAAAGCTCACATTCTTATGTTTGGTTCACATTATCTCAGGGAATCTAACATTCCCCAGGAATGTCACATTCCCTCCACATAGGATTTTGAAGAGAATGTGATTCCCTTCAATTTCTAAGGTTATGTAAGATAACATTGGTTAAGTTAGTTTATCACACACACACACACACACACACACACACACACACACACACACACACACACACACATATATATATATATATATATATATATATATATATATATATATATATATATATATATATATATATATATATATATATATATTGATGGAATTAATTAAACCAGGGGTCCGACTTAACTAACCCGAATAAAAATACGAATAATAAATAAGTGGTACGAACGTTATGGCAAAGGCCGTGAGACCGTAGATTGTATTAAATGCCGTAGAATTGGCTATTACAATAGTATTTCAGGACAGAGTATGTAAGAACAGTAGATCGCGGATAGCACGTCCCTTGTTAGGACAAGGAGGGGGGCTTTTATACAAGCCAAACCCCCAACCGCCTCCCCCTAAAACGGGGGGTTAGTTGGATTTGGCGCTAACCGCGACCGCAGCGCGACCGGGCCGCGCTACGGGGGCCAGGCCGAGCTCATCATGGGCCCGGGCCGGGCCTATGTGGAGGTCGGCCCGGCCTCCTGGAGAGGCCGGCCTGGCCTCCAACGTGGCCCGTGCGGGGGCCACGTGGCGAGGCCTCGGCCGGGGCGGGTACGTGGCGCCGCCCCGGGACCTCTTCTTGCTTCGCGCCCTTGGGTCGGTTCGGGTCGATTCCCAATATATCCGTCATTAGTCCCCCACTCTCCGAGCTGCGAGTAATCGTCAGTGAAGGAGAGTAGACGCTCCGGCCGACCCCCCAGAATGCCGACCCCGAGATGTCCGCATCCTAGCCTTGAAAGTGCACTTCTTGTGATAATGATGAGAACTCCATCCGAAACATGACTCCTTCATCTGCTAGCACACATACGCACCGCCACGTCTCTGCCATGTCACCTATCCCACCTCAGAATCAGGGCATGCCAATAATTCAAGCCTCGGGGAATGAAACCGGGGTTGCCCAGGGAAGGATTCTTGTTATGAGTAAAGCCCGAACTGGGGACAGTGATGTGGTGGCCGAAACATTCCTCGTGCATTCTGTGCCCACTCACATGTTGTTCGACTCAGGAGCCACCAACTCGTTCATAGCAGCCGAGTTTGCAACGAGACTCGGATTAACAGAAAGCACTAGTGTACAACTGAGGGTCAAGGTGGCATCCGGAGAGGTGCTGAAATGTGACCGCATGTTCAAAAATGTTATGATCACCATAGGTGGGGTGGAAATCCCTAATGACTTAATCCAGTTTTGGCTAGACGGTATGCAAGTAATTTTGGGGATGGATTGGCTAGGGCAATTCAAAGCCCAAATCTTGTGTGGCGAACATAAAATAATTTTGAAAGGACCGAAGGGGAAACGGGTATCCTATCGCGGCTCAGTCAAAAACCCAGAAGTTAAATTGGTATCCATGATAAAGATGAAGAAATACTTATCCAAGGGAGGTGAGGTCTTCTTGTCCACCGTGGAAAACCTAGATGCCAAGGGATATGAACAAAAATCAATCCCCCTAGTGCGCGAATTCGCGGATGTCTTTCCCGAAGAAATCCCCGGTATGCCTCCACTCAAGGAAGTAGATTTCACGGTGGACTTGGTGCCAGGCACTGCCCCTATATCAAAATCCCCTTACAGACTGGCACCAAAAGAGATGCAGGAATTAAAAGCACAATTACAAGACTTGCTAGATAAAGGCTACATCCGCCCTAGTGCTTCACCGTGGGGAGTCCCGGTGCTATTCGTAAAGAAGAATGATGGGAGCATGCGACTATGCATCGACTATAGGGAGTTAAACCAAGTCACAATAAAGAACAAATATCCCCTCCCTCGAATCGATGACTTATTCGACCAACTCAAAGGAGCGGGCGTGTTTTCAAAAATTGACTTGAGGTCCAGGTATCATCAAGTGAAGGTAGCCAACCAGGACATCCCAAAATGGCTTTCCAAACCCGGTACGACTACTATGAATTCACCGTAATGCCCTTCGGGTTGACCAACGCTCCAACTGTGTTCATGGACCTCATGAATTGCGTGTTTCGCACCTATTTAGATGATTTCGTGATTGTGTTCATTGGCGATATCTTGGTCTACTCTCGGAATCATGAAGAACACGAGAAACACCTCTGAACAGTGCTGCAAACGCTAAGGGAGAAATAATTGTATGCTAAACTCTCCAAGTGTGAATTCTGGAAAGACAGTGTGGCATTCTTAGGCCACATAGTGACCAAGAAAGGAATCATGGTGAATCCGGCAAAGATCTAGGTAGTGAAAGGTTGGCCAACTCTAACGACAACTACGGAAGTTAGAAGCTTCCTCGGGCTGGCCGGGTACTATCACAGGTTTGTGCCTGACTTCGCAAAAGTAGCCCAGCCCATGATGAGTGTAACACCCCAGATTTTCAAGATATTTAAAGCTTATAAAATAAAGGTGAAATCTCATTAAGTCCCAATCAGAGTACGAGAGTACGGGGTGCTATGCCACACCTGAGCTAGAGAACTCAGGTGCACAGGCTAACTAACTAATGTCCCAATAATATAAATGCATAAACATGGCACGCAGGCCGAAAGGGAAACTAACTACTTCTACGCTCCAAGCTCTAGCGCACTCCAGTGACCTATTCTTCTGTGCCTGAAAGCCAAATATATCTGTTCAGCGAGAGATGCTGGTAACCCACTCCAACGCGTTGAAATACAATACATATAGATATATATACATAGATATACGAAAAGTCATTTCGAAGCATGAGGATATATCCTAAGAGACTCTAGCTTTCAAATCAGGGAACCGACTCGACAGATAGGGGTACACACAATCAACAGTCATAATCAAGTATATACAATTCTCGACATAGGCCACAGTTATAAATAAACACAACCAATAATCACAATTAAACATGTATAGTTTACTAGCAAGAATCCTATGGTCACGTTTCCCTAACAGTCACAACATCAATCCTTCCTATCTCATCATATAGCACACTTTGTTGGCGCCACGGGACCAATCGCATGCCCATACATGAGGGTCAGCGCATATAGCTCTGACACGGCCCCGCAGCACCCTGCCCCGTCTCACATTACGGAGGAGTCGATCGCAACCGACTGATGAACTGCAGTTCTATATAATATTTATATACCTGACCGGTCTTTACCAGCCTGGTTAACAGTTGGGATGGTTCTCAGCCCATTCAATTGCCCGTATAGTGGACCTTTGTCCTATATAATATTTATATACCTGACCGGTCTTTACCAGCCTGGTTAACAGCCGGTATGGTTCTCAGCCCATCCGACTGCCCGTATAGTGGAACTTAGTCCTATATAATATTTATATACCTGACCGGTCTTTACCAGCCTGGTTAACAACCGGTATGGTTCTCAGCCCATCCGACTGCCCGTATAGCCCGACTGATCTCAACCAAATCGGGGTAACATGCACACATAACACTTAGCAAGCACATGCAGCCCATATTAGCACATTGGGAAGGGGGGAAAACGTATAACGAAACCTATGCGTGGTCATCCACAACTAGGAATACTCCTAAGGGGTTCATACTTCTTATACCTGGGTCAACGGGATACCAATTCAACTAGCATGCAATATATAAGACTCATACAACCTACGAACGGTACCCGAAACATCAAACTAGACATAGGCACGATAGACGGAGTCCGTTGGGACACCACGAGGGTCGGGGAAACATCAAACGGGGAAGCCGGGGTCCCAAGTGTGGGAATTTCCAGCGGGTAGCCGGTGGGTGGGGGTTCACCCGCCGGCTGCCCGCCGACGTTACTGTTCCGGGCAGCGGGTGCCCGGCGGGCAGCTGCCCGCCCGCCGGCTGCCCGCTGCCAGAACTGCCCCCTTTTGACCGCGGGTAGGTGGCGGGTCCCCTACCCCCACCTACCCCCCACTGACTCATTAACACCAAAAACGCCCTGGGAACCTTTGTGGAACCCGAGACCATGCTCAGACACTTTCAAACGCTATTGATAACACACGTAGACAATTAACGGATCAAAATTAAGAAGCAAATGGCACATAACCTAACATGCTTTTCTAATCATAATAAACACCCAATCATGCAAAATCCCACCCATTATATACCAAGAATAACACCATACGAATTCCATGATATAACCTAGGGTTCTAATTATTTTTAAACCAACAAGAACACAATTCATCTTCCAAAATCAAGATTCGGTAGGAATATCATATAACTACCAAGAACCTCATATAATCATTAGGAACATCAAGAGCACCATGTAATTATCAAGATCGTCATTTAATCATCAAGAATGCCATAATTATCAAGAACTCATCATCGTCAAGATCATCAAGAATAACCATGGAATCATAACACCAATATAACGAATCATCAACATACAATAATATGGGGGATCCTAAGGGGGAATCATAACTATGAAAATAGGTTTTGTTGAGACATGGGTTACCTCTTAGCCTTAATTAATTCCTTGGCTATGAAGGGTCTTTCTTTAAGCTTTCTTGCTTTCTTGATTTCTTCTAGAGGATTCTTGGAGCTCTTTGGGGGTGGTGGGGCGTTTATTGTGGTGGGGGGTTTCTAGGTGCCTCTTAAGTCCCCTATTTATATATTTAGGAGTCCTAGTTAGGAACTAATATTATGGGCTTGCTAATTCTATCTCTTTTGAGACTAAGGATTGGGTTTAGGGATAAGGGCCCGTGGACTATGGTGGGCCTTTCCTAATTAATTATTGTGATTTAATTCTTTCTTTTGGGTAATTGATTAAATGATTTAATTGATCTTGGGGGTCGTAACACGGGGTGTTACAATGAGACTCATGAAAAAGGAAGTCCCCTTGCAATGGGACGCCGATTGTAACATGGCTTTCCAAGAATTAAAGAAAAGGTTGACCACAGCACCCGTATTGGCACTACCATCCGGGTTGGGAGGGTTCGAAATATACAGTGATGTATCAAAGAAAGGTTTGGGGTGCGTACTAATGCAAAACGGTAAAGTGATCGCGTATCCGTCCCGACAACTCAAAACCCGTGAAGAGAATTACCCCACCCACGACTTGGAATTGGCAACCATGGTCTTTGCTTTGAAAATTTGGAGGCAGTATTTGTATGGGGTACAATGCAAAATTTACACGGACCACAAGAGCCTAAAGTACATCTTCACTCAAAAGGATCTAAATATGCGACAGAGGTGGTGGCTAGAACTCATTAAAGACTACGATTTGGACATCCAGTACCACGAGGGAAAAGCTAACGTGGTGGCGGATGCACTAAGTAGGAAAACGAGTCATCCCCTCAACACCACATGGGTATTGGCGGACGAACTGTGTAAAGAATTCCAAAGAATGAACCTAGAAGTAGTGGAACAGGGACAAGTGGGCATGGAAATTCAATTACTTAACATGAAGATCCATAACCAAATGTGAGAGACCAACTCCACAAGATCCATAACCAAATGTGAGAGACCAACTCCACACTGGTTCCATAATCAAATGTGAGAGACCAACCTCACATTAAAAATCCAAGTACAAATCTTCCATGACCAAAGTTAATTAAATGTAAGTTTTATACCAAATAATTTGTTCTCTCCACCATAATCAAATATATATAAATATATGTATAACATACACCGATTACACCACTTATAGAGTTATCGTACCACATACCAAATATTTGCAAAGTATACAATGTACTAGTCACACTAGCATGTCATAAACAATATACCTCAGACTCCTATTTTACGGTCATATAGCATAAAAAGTTTTAATACCTAATTATTATTGGCAATGCAGTATGCTAAACTATGCATATCTATGTTCTGGGTATATATATATATATATATATATATATATATATATATATATAAAAGCTCACAATATACTAACGTATGTATATAAACACAAACAAGCACTACAGGAGGATGTATGATTATTATGGACACATTATAATTGTTATATACATAGATTTACTTACACATACAGATATGCGAAAACATATACACATGTAGGAGCCACCATTTACCAATTTATAAATATATGCACGTAAACTCATATGTATGACCACTTATCATAAGATTAAGGTTGCACAGTACCATATTTATATATTTATACGCATACGAATTTACATGCTACTACTCATTTAAACAGTTTATAGATTAACCATAATTTCCACCAAGTTCATAAATCACATAACAAATATTCTCAAATACTGAGAAAAATAATCTTTGAAAGATTTTGAAAAAGATTTAACATATAAGCACTTAGGAAAATCGGGTTTTGATTTGGGGAAAAAGAACTTTGAGTAGGAAAATCAGGTTTTGATTCTAGATTGAGGTCAGATTTATGTCTACTCACAGTTTGGAAATCAAATATCATAGAAACTTCTCAATGCAACTAGAAAGAAGTGCATGAGTTATATCTATATGTATCTATTGTGAGGAATTAGAGGTTTTGGAGGCTCGTTAGGATTATGTCCTTTCGGAAGAAAAGAGAAAGAAAGAAAGCTTGAGATAGAAATGGACATTGCGATCCGATATGAAGTAACGAGGTCGATATTCCAGAGTTACTAGGTTGGATACTACCTGCCGGGCTTGGAATCCCGGTTAGGGGGTGTGCACACTGACAAGTACGATACTTGATTCCACAAAGTTTGAGAAAAGAACCAAGAGAATGGTTTTGTGGGCGAGATGAGTATTAGGTCGGCTAGATGTCGAGCCCAGATAGGTTCGTTCATATTTTGGTGAAGTTCCTACCTCCCCACGAGTAAAGAAATAAAGAAAGAAAGAAAGAAAGAAAGCGAGTCAAGAGACTCAAGTGAAAGAAGAGAAAAACGAGTCAATGTGACTCAACAGAAACCTCCACAGAGCAAGTGTTCCTTTTTTACAAAAGAGCGAGTGTATATGCATATCTATTTGTATACTTATACTTAAAACATCATGACTATCTTGTTGCATGATTTACATGATTTGCATGTCTAGCATTAAAGAATGATGAGATGTATAGCACTTTGGTGTTGATTATGAGTTAGCATGATAGTGTGAGTTGTTTGTTAAGTTTAAGCATCTTTATCTACCAGTTTGAGCTTGAGTTTGAGTATTGAGCCATGTTTGGAAATACTTGTTAAAGCATGAAATTTATGTTAAGTTGAGTACTTGAGAAAGCATTCCTATTTGTTGATTAGGATGCAAGCATTTAGAATTATTGTTGAGTATGATTTGAGTTGTTGTTTAAGTGATTGACAGTACTTGAGCTTAAGTGTATTTGTCAAATGATTTTTCAAATCTATATCTATAGTACTTTACAGGGCCGAGTGGCGTTATACTTAGCATTCGTGCTAACGAGTTTATTTTCTATTTGCTTGTTTTGTTAACCCCTTTCAGGTGAGCCAAGTGTTTGAGCGCGCTCGAGATAGATTAGCGCGTAGCTTAGAGATGCTAGTTGTTAGCTTATACTTGGTTCTAGTTGTGGATGTTTAAAACTCTGATGTTTAGTTACTTTGCAGTTTTTGATGAGCTTGACTCTAGACAGTACCTTTCTTAGCCTGTGTAGTCATCGCGTGTGGTGACTGTGGCAGTGATACCATTTTGGGATGGTTTTAAGTTATTAATATTATCTTAATCTTGTTTAGTTTATCTTTTGGAAGTTAAGTATTTGTGGTTTAGATTTAAGAAAAGTGGGGTGTTACATTATTTAGGAACAAAATGGATGAAAAAGAAGTCATTATTAGGAACAAGGCCCAATTGGTTGCTAAATGATATTGTTATGAAGAAGCAAGGTATAGATTTTGATAAAACTTTCGCTCTATTGGCAAGATTAGAGGCCATAAGGATTTTCCTAGCATATGCCGCTCACACGGATATTAAAGTCCACCAAATGGATGTCAAGAGTTCTTTTCTGAATCGCGAAGAAGTGTTTGTTGAGCAACCACCAGGATTTTTAGTGAATATGGGTGAAAACAAAGTCTACAAGCTTAAAAAGGTCTTGTATGAATTGAAACAAGTGCTAAGAGTTTGGTATGACACCCTCTCATCTTTTCTAATCAATTGTGGATTCACGAAATTTAAGTAGACAAAACCCTATTTTGAATCAAGGATGGTGACCATATCATGTTGATACAAATCTATGTACATGGCATCATCTTTGGAAATACTAACCCTTCACTATGCAAAAGGTTCTCCTAGCTAATAAAGAGTATGTTTGAGATGGGCATGATGAGAGAACTTAATTACTTTTGGGACTGCAAGTCAATCAAAGTGAAGAAGGAATTTTTATCAACCAAACAAAGTACACCAAGGACCTAATCAAGAAGTTTGGTGTTGATAGAAAGTCTTCGGTTAAGATTCCAATGAACACTTCGATACGAATGGACGTCGATAACGAAGGAAATGAAGTTGATCAAGCCATGTATAGAGAAATTATTTGCTTTTTACAGCACTTAACCCCGAGTAGACCGGATATCTCTTTTGTCGTAGGATTATGTGCAAGATTTTAGTCTAATCCTAAAGAGAGTCACTTCACAGTAGTGAAGAAGATCCTAAGATATTAGATCAATACAAATGCGCGATTGTAGTAAATATTTTATCATGTTTATTGACAATAACACACGATACTACTATGTGTATTTGCTTAAAAGAAAAAACGAAGTCGTTGATAAATTTGTTCTTTATAAGAATGAAATGGAAAACCAACTTAAAGTAACCCATTTAAGTTGGAAATGAAGGTGGAAAGGCTTTGTAAAATCAGTTATCCCACATTGGTTTGGGAAATGGATTTGCACCACTTTATATACAAGAGCCTTTTAGAGACTTGTTGAGTTGTATAACATATTGGCCCTCTCTCTCGCGTGCAGGGGGAGGGGGTGCAAATCAAATTCCAAAATGAGTTTGAAAATGCTTGACTTTGATATGTTTTCCAACTTAGAGCCATTGATAGTCACCATTCAGATTTGACTATTCGGTCGAGTAGTTACCATTTAGATGTGACTGTTCAGTGCGGTCAAGTAACAGTTGACTACTCATATGCAACCTTTCGAAAGGTACCATTTGGAGTAATTACCTTTCGAACCACTCTTTCGAGTACCGTTATGGAATTAATTACAAATTAATTCCAATCTTTATATTTTAGACGTAATTCCAGTGTAATGATTGTCTGTTACGACGGTTACAAAGCTGAATTTATTTCAGTTGTTATTGCCATGGTTTAATGCTATTAAATCCATCCTCTCCTACAAATATCCTTGTGTGGCAACCCAAAATTTAATTTTATAAATCCAATTTTTAGAAATTCCAAAGTAGCCATTTTCACTCCATTAAAAATTTTTGCGAGAAATTGGTGTTTAAATAAATTATTTTGAGTACTTCTTAAATTAATTCAACCAAAACTTATTTTAATTCCAAAATCCTAAATTTTCGGGTACTTCGCGTACTAAGTTTTAAACTGAGAAACCTATCTGAGTGAGACTGAGAGAAATCTGAGAAACCTGAACCAAGTGTTTATATAGAAATCATTTTTGGAAAAATGTATTTTGACCCCCAAACTATTTAAAACTATGATTCTAGACCTTGGTCCATGAAGCTTGGTGAACCACAAAACTCCACACTTGTCTGATATATTTAGAACAACCACCAAATTACCATTTTGCCATCAACCAATGATTGTTGTTTCTCCTAGGGTTTTGCACCCTATAAAAGCCACCCTATCTATCCATTTATTTCCTGATCCTCTTCCTTGCCTCTCCTCTCACTGAGCTCTCTGTGAACAAGAAGAAACAAAGCAAAGTGAAGGTGGTGGAAGTTGAGTAGAGAGAAGGGAAGAAGAATCCACACAAGAGAAAAAAAGAGGAAACTACAAAGGTATAACCCCATGGTCTCCCTCTTCAAATTTTGGCTATATGAAGCGTAGTTTCTTAGGTAGAAATGATAGATTTTGTTGTGTTTGAGCTAGGAAGTGATCTATTACTTGTCTATGATGTATTGATAATGCTTTGGATGTGTTGGAATTGTTTGAAATGGATTTGCAGATGAAATGGATCACCTGGTGCACAGACAGTATGCACCAGATGAATGTAGCAGCTCTAGCCAACGGCTCATCAAGGGGACCGTTGGCTAGAGCCATGGCCGGCTGGGCCTAGGGCACTTCCCTAGGAGAGGGCCGTTGCCTAGGCTCGGCGATGTAACGGCCTGAGGGGGGCGGGCTATGCAGAGCCCCGCCCCCTAGTCCTTGAGTGTTGTCTGTGCAGTGGCCGGGCCCTTGTGGCTCAGCTATGTGTCGTTTCGGGCCAAGTGTCACGGGCCCTTGTGGCTCGGTACCTCGGGGTCGTCTCGACGCACGTTTTGGCTTTTATTTCGTTGAATTTGGTTTAGAAATGAGCATGTTATAATGGATTTATTGATGAAATTGCTTCATAGTATGTTTGTTTGAGTTCACTGTAATAAGAATTGCTTTGCTTTGTTGCCCTGATGTTATTTATGTATTGAGTAGAGAAGCATGATCACTTTGAGAATAAGATTTATTAGAAAAGCATGACTAGAATGTGTTGTTTGATCAATGAGATTTGGAGTATATTTGATGGTAGAAATATATAGAGTTTGATATGTTGCAAACCGAGCATAATATTGTATTCCTGAGAAATTCTATGATATATATATATATATATATATGTGTGTGTGTGTGTGTGTGTGTGTGTGTGTGTGTGTGTGTGTGTGTGTGTGTGTGTGTGTGTGTGTGTGTGTGTGTGTGTGTGTGTGGATTTGGATCATGTTGTAAAGCATTTTTGCATTTCAAGCATATCATATTTTAAAAGTGCATAAGTGGCCAACGTGCGCCTAAGCCAAAACTCATGAGCATGTGGAAAGTCTTTATCTTGTTGCATTGAGAATTTGTTGATAAGTGACATGCATAAGTAAAGAGTTGGATGAGATATATATATATGTATATATATATATATATATATATATATATATATTATATATATATATATATATATATATATATATATATATATATAATATATATATATATATATATATATATATATATATATATATATATATATATATATATATATGTATGCTATCTATATAAGTGAGGTTTTGGAGGACCCGTTGGGACTATGTCCTTTCGGAGTAAAAGTGGTTATGTGGGCAAGTTGAGTATTGGAACCACGAGATTGGTTCTGTGGGCGAGTTGAGTATGTGGCCGGCTAGATTGCCGAGCCGGTTAGGTCCATTCACGATTCGTGAAGACCTACCTCCCCACGAGTTAGAGGTTCCGTAGTTACGGATGTGGCGGATGCACGAGATTGCACCGTTCGCTAGGGCTTCGCCGTTGCGGAGTACCTACCTCGCACAAGAAGAGAAACGAGAAGTATGAGAAAGTTTGAATCAAGAAAGAAATCGAGTCAAAAGTGTAACACCCCCAATTTTTACCAACATTTTAAAACTTAAATTCAAAGATAAATATCTAATCATCAAAGCAATCAAAAGCGGAAGCTATTTAAAACCGGAAGGCGTTATGCCACACCCATAAACCATGGGTGCACAGGCTAGGTCTACAACAATCCATCAAAACAGTATAAAGTCGAAGGCACACAGGCCACGTCTAACTAAGGCTCACAGGCCCAAAACAAAGCAACTAGATGGAGGGAACTACACTAGCTACCAACAACGACTAGCGCGCTCCACATCTAAGCAAACCTGTAGAAGATAAGGGATAACACCTGGTCAGCGAATAATGCTTGTAACCCATCAATACGCATTAAATAACATAGTATAGATAGATATCAACAAAGCCATTTGGAACTGAGGAATACAATATATATCATTTAAAACCAAGGAAGGAAGTCAACATCAAAGGCTCATCACACTCTCAATAAGAACGAGGATCATCAACCTCAACACAACAACAAGACTACAAACATCATAGACAACACAACTCAGGATGCAACCTACCATTCACAAGGTAGAGTACATCAAGACATGCATAAGCAAGGAAGTAAAACAAGTCACATAATGACACATTCATGTTTCAAGTTCCAACCTTATACCTTAGTACCACCCTTATGGCTACCCCCAACCTTATCTCAGTTCCAACCTGTACCTCCAAGTGCCACCCTGTACTTCTGAGTCCAATATTTTCCCGGTCTGGGACCGTCGTCCCCCACCAATCTACACCACCAATTAGAATACCACCAATCTCAAGAACACGAGGGTACTGTTCAATTCATAGTCATAAACCACCGATCTCATGTGAGCAAAACTCAAGTCACAAAACCACCAATCTCATTCACATTCACACACAGTCATTGTAACACCCCCCAAACATGCTATATATAAAGCCTTAACACATGCGGATCATACAACAAAACTAGCACAGCGGAAGATAAAAACGATAACTGGATAAAAGAAATCCAAACGGGGTGTTATGCCACGTCTACCAAACACGGTAAACGCTACGGCGATCAATCTGCAAGTGTATACATCTAACCCAAAAGGTAACAGTCTAACACTACAACGGCACACAGGCCACAAAACAAAGGTAAAGATACTAGACTACCGGCCACTAACATCGCGCTCGTCTAGACATCACCTGAAAGATACAAAGATAAACATTGGGATGACGCCCGGTCAGCGATAATGTTGGTAACCCACCAATACCTGTTAAGTATCATACATAGGTAGGGTATATACAGAAATCATTTCGAAACGGAATACATATATATAAGTGTAAAACCAAGAGTAAACACCAACTCAAGACTCAACACTCATCAACAAAGATACGGGAACACATCCCAAAACCACAAAGGATAACCACAACGCAAAGGATAAAGACAAGACCGATGGCAACACATGCCCTTGTGACTACACACGTCACAAGAAAGAGAACACACAACCACGGCTACACAAGCCCTCGTGACATCACCCGCCACGAGTTGATATGCCTTCCTTATGCCCTGTTCCAACCTTATGGCTACCCCCGACCTTGTATCTTCTTTCCAACCATTACCTCCAGGACCCCCTGTACTTCTTACTCCAACCTTTTCCCTCCTGGGACCGTCGTCCCCCACCAACAAACCACCAATTCATGGTACACGAGGTACCGCACACGCACATGGCACACATGCCCGGATAACACCTGTTATCCCCCAAAACGTGAACCTTACACAAAGGCCACAACTCCATAATCACGCCACGGCCACCACGAGGACCGCTGCAATACCTTGGTGACTAGTGTCCCATACCACTAATCGTTCAATCCAGGTAAAGCCACACACGCACCACAACTCAACAAGAGTCAAACAACGGATCACAACGAAGGTATGAAACATACTCAATCAAGGAACGGGTCACAGCCCAACAACATCAACGATGAATAACACAAGTTATCATCAACCAAACGGAAGGTACAAACCACACACACGCTAGCATTAAGATAATAAACTAGCATGCTTAACAACGGAGAAACTCAAGATAGTTCCGAGGAACACACAAAACACCTCTCCGTCCAACGAAACACAATGTTGAACACTTAGCACGATTCAAGACACCAAAGTCCTACATGGATACCTACCATATAGTTCTAGACATACGAAACATCAAGAAGACGCTCAAATAGTTCCACAAAAGAATATCGGGAAGTCAAAAGACCAAATACCGAGTCAAACGAATCACGGGGAACAAATCCCGTTCAAACTCCACTGTGTTCCCCGCGGGTGGACCCACGGGTAGGCCCCTACCCGTGGTTCCGCCCGCGGGTACACTACCCACAAGCCAATGTACCTGCGGGTGGGCGGCGGGTAGGGCTCTCCCCGCCGCTCCGCCCGCGGGTACATACTCTTGTGTAAAATAATCCCTTCGGAGATTTTCTTCTCCAAACACAAATTCAAGTCCAAAACATGCCAAATCTCACCCAACACAACAAAATGACTTGAATCATGGAAAATGCCAAGCAATGGCACAAAGGAACCCTAAACACAAGCTCTAGATATGCAATATCACAAGACAAATGCATAAACCCTCACATTTCATAGCAAAGCACAAGTAGAATCCAACAATCACATATAGGTAAGCAAAATAGGTTTTAGTAGAGCATGGGTTACCTCTTGAAGACCAAAAGACTTCACTTTACACCACAACAAGCTCTCCACAAGGCTTACAAACCAAAAGATCATAAAGATCCTACCTTTAAGAAAAGACAACTAAGATGGAACCAAAAACACAAGATGAACTTAGATCTTACCCTCCTAGATGCCCAAATAGGGGAAAGGTTGAATCTTGGAAACAAATCTTGGAATCTTGACAAGGGTCTCAACTTGGCTTGGAGAATAAGCTACACTTCTTTTCTAGAGAGAAGGTAGAGCTAATTTCTAGGAATTGTAAGGAATGAAATGAAGAAGTCTTCTAGGTTAGGTTACAATACTAACTCTTGGTGAAAAGTCAAGAATACCCTTACTAACCTTTAGAAAGTGTAAGGAACAAGGGAACTCCCCTCAAAGCTCAAGGTACAACACAACTTTAAGGTTGACTAGTCAAATACTAGTCCTTGAGTATTAAAAATCAGGATTTTAGGAATTAATTCCTCAAATAAAATAGGATTAATTACTCAATTAATCCATGGATTGAATGTGGATTTTTGGGGTGTCACAGTCATTATCCTCAAGAGGATTGAGGCTCATCAATAGCCTCAATCAAGAATCAACAAAGGGTAGCACGATTTGTACAAGATAACGTCATATGAATCAATCAAGAGATTTCAACAAAGTCACGAGACAATACTCAACAACAAGGACTACCATCCAACATCAAATGATTGGCAACACGAGTTGCCAATCCTTAACAAGGAGGAACAAACCCTACATACTAGCATATCAACATCAAACTAGCATGCTCATCAAACAGATAAACCAAAAGGTTTCCAACGAACCATCAAGACTCATATTAGCCCAACGAATCACAAAGTTGGACCCTTAGCACGATTCAAGACACCAAATCCTAACATGGGTTCCTAACTCATCGTTTTAGACATACGAAACGTCAAGAAGACTCACAAAAGCTCAATAATCAAGCAACGGGAGGTCAAAACATCAACACCAAGAAGAAAAAGAATCACGGGGAACAAATCCCCGCAAAACATCACATGTTCCCCGCGTGTGGGGCCACAGGTAGGCCCCCACCCATGGGCCTGCCCGCGGGGTACAACCCACGAATCAGCTCGTTCCCCGCGGGTGGGGCGGCGGGTAGGCCACTGCGCGCCATTCCGCCCGCGGGGTACACTACCTGTACACAATTTCCCTTCGGGGATTTTCATCATCAAGGTCAAGTTCAAGTCCAAAACACCCAAAATCTCACACACAACAAAGATATGACTTGAGTATAGTATTTCACTAGTTTGCATACGAGAATGACTAACCAAGTTTGTATATTGAGCATGATTGCCTTAGTTGCATTTTGATGTCTTATATATATCCAGTTTGCGTGATGAGAACTTGAAGGCATGAAGATAATTTTGTATTGGTTGTTAGTATGAGATTGATTGATAGCATGAGTTCGTTATGATGAGATTTGTTATGAGAAATATGTGTTGGTGTATTTATGTTGATGAGTTATTTATTTTTGAAGCATGCCTGTTGATATTATAGGTTGCAAGCATATAGAAAGTCTATGATGTATCTTAAGTTGCCTAAGTGATGAGATTGTTTGACTGGGTTTGTGAACAAATGTTTTTCCAAAGTATATATTGTAGTAATTTACAGGGTTGAGTGTGGTTATACTTAGCTTCGTGCAAACGGGTGTTTTCCTACTTGTCTATGCGTTGTTTTGTAAAACCCCTTTCAGGTGGGCCAGCGTTTGAGAGATGATCGAGTTAGACTAACTTAGTAGATCTAGTATCTAAACTCTTAGTTTTGTCATGATGTTTATTTTGACGGATTTGTAGACTTATGTTTGATGATGAAGTTTGATGTTTAGACATCGGGGTGTTTTTCCCCCGTATGACTTTTAATTGAGTAATATGAATGTTAGTTGGTTTATTGTTTTAGTTCCATCCTTAGCCTGTGCAATCACCATGGAGTGGTGGTTGTGGCGGTAACATTCCCACTAGTTTACTGATTAGAATTGTAATTAAGATTACGAAAAATGGGGTGTTACACCTTGTTGTTGGCAAGTGTTTATGTTGTTGATTTTGAACTCTAAAAATTAAGTTTTTTTTCCTTCCTCTCTAAACTCTTTTCTTACACGAAAAATCTTTGCCAATATTTCAGTAAATTGTACGGAGTGCTAGATCTTGGTTCTAGTTCGCTGGACTTTATGTTTGAGTGCTCAAACACTAAACGCTACAATGCTCCTAGGAGACTAACGCAATCCGTTTATCCTAGGAGACTAACGCTACAATACTCCTAGCACCCTCGGGAGGTAGCGAATCAGTTTTAAGGAGAGTGTGAGTACACAGGCAAATTATACCATAGACCTTGGTCTACCTTGCACTGTAGACCTTGGTCTAAAAATAACATTCAGATTCTGTATCTATAGTTAAGACATTATATACTTGTAGTTGATAGTTTCTGTATCTGTAGCTATTACATTATGTGTCAGCAATAATCAAGTTAGATTATGTATCTATAACTAACACATTCTGTACCTACAGTTGATAATTTATGTACCTGTAGCTATCATATTATGTGTCAGCACTTATCAAGTTATCTGTTTACATGTACAGAAATTGTTAATTGTAAGTACAAAATGTGTTAACTGAAGGTACAAATTTTTTGTATCAGGGTTCACAATACAATATATGAACCCCGGTCCATAGTATGACAAATGGAGTACACACGACTCGAATTTCTCTTTCTTCATGTTGGGTTAAAATCTCATATTCAAAACCCTTTCTTCTTCGTATTTGTTAATTTTATATAAATAAATTATTGGTTTCATACCAAGTTTGCTGGTATTATTTTTCTATAAATTAAATCCCTTATTACTTTGGTTTCGTACCAAAATTTTGGTTGGAATTAATTTTCTAAATTAAATACGAGTTAATTATCGAAATGGTCCCTTAACTATAGCGAAATTACCGATTTGGACCTTGACTATTTTTTTTTTGACCAATTAAGTTCCTCAACTTTAAAAATCTTAACCAATTTGTTCCGCCGTTTGTTTTGCCGTTAGACATCCGTTAACTCGGGACCAAATTGTAATTTTGCAATAGTCAAGGGACCATTTCGGTCATCACATGCACCATTAAACGGATGTCTATCAGCAAAATAAACGGAGAACCAAATTAGTTAAGATTTTTAAAGTTGAGGGACTTAATTAATCAAAAAAATAGTTAAGGAACAAATTTTTAATTTGACTATTTCACCACCAACAAAAGAATCTCACCCTCTTAGGTGATATTTAATTTCCTTGATATTATTAAATGTGATTTCGGCCGAATGACCAGGGATCGAGTCTCACCAGCATCCAGCGACAGTCTGAGAGCAACCTCTCAAAGTGAGGGGGCTCCTTGTGCGCAGTAAGCTAAGGTCTAGCCTCTGTAGTTCATATTCAGTTTAGTTCCCATGAGGTCGGGCTGGGATGTGGGGGCCCTTAGGGTTGGGGTTCAACCTTTTGAAAAAATGAAATGTAATTCCTATTTATCTAAACTTTCATAAGTCAAAGATGAAAATAATTTTTTCACATTTTAAATTTTTAAAAAAGTTTAAACTTTTCCGACTCTTAGGGGGTGCATTCAATCATGACTTTTGTAGAGTTTTAAAGACTTTTAAAATGATAGATTTTAATAAACTTTGATTGACTTTCATAGAGTCGTTCAAAACGTTTTAAAACTTTATAAGACTCTATAAAAGTCTATATAAAAAAACATTCATAGACTTTTATCCGCTTTTTATTTTAAAAAGTCTACAAAAGTCATTGAAATTCTAAATTGAATACATCCTTACAAACTTTCAATGATTTTGATTCTTATCATTTATAATTTTCTTACAAAACATTTATAATATATCATAAAATTTTTTTATTATGTAGTTCTTCACCCACATCAACATTCTAAACATTATTATTTGTATCCATAGTATGTTGAGACTTATATATATTATTAATAAACATAAAAAAAAAAATCATTTCATTAGAAATTCATAACAATATTGAATAATAAAATTTATAATAAAAGAATTGATCAAATAAAATATTTAAAAATATAATTACAAGTTGCATAAAATTTTAAAAAAAAATTAAAAATAAAAATCTAATATTTATAATTTGCTAGGCATCACGCAAAAACCTATTATTTGCAATAGCAATTCGAGACTGCGAACAACAACAAGTGTTACTGTTTGCAACTCCAAATTGTTGTTGCAAACAGTAGTTCGCTATTCATAGTAACTTGTCGTTAAAAAAAAAGGAAAAATATATATTACGAATATAAACATAAAAAAAATAAAAATCAAAATATATAAGCATTTATATGAATATTATGAAACATATACTAAAATTTGATGATGAAAATTTTGCTTTGTTCATGCATTTAGGGAGAATTAGAGAAAGTTAGGGATAAAAAATTCATAGAAAAAATAAAAATCAATATAAACAAGCAATAATGAAGTAAAAATAATATTATTTCAAAATTTTAGAGGAAAAATTGTAAATTTTAGGAGAGAGAGAAAAATTGGTAGAGTTTAGGTAGGAGGAAAATATAGGATAATGAAGAAAAAAAATTATTAAATTTAGATAGGTTTATAAAGTTTAAATTGGGAGAAAAAATAGAGTTTAAATAGGCAGAGAAAACATTCAAAGTTGTTAGAAAGAAAATTTTCAAATTTGGGGGTTGATGGTTTGATTTCAACTATTTATATTTGAGAAGAAAAAGTCTACAAAAGTCTTAAAATTGAAAAATATATAAAAGCTCATAACTTTTTGAATACCACGTAACTTTTAAAGAATCTTTAAAAGTCTTAATCGAATACCACACACGACTTTTAAAGACTTTTTAAAAATCTTGGTTGAATACTGCCTGATTTTTAAAGACTCTGATTTTGGCACTACAACAACCGATATGACCCGACCCAGTAGCCAAGGGCCTGTGTTTTCATTTTGGCGTCATTCCTTACGTCTACCTTCAATTATTGAATCCAATCATGACATCAATCTTTAATAATTGTTGCTTCTTCCTCATCTTATTTGAGTTCTAATATTTGAGTTCCAATAAACAACTGATGATTAGTTCTAATATTTGACTTTCTTTTTCTCTTTTTATAATACGATTATTAAATTATTTTGGGAGAAGTGTCAAATAGGCTCATGTACTATTGTTAAGTGCTCAATTCTCGCCATGAACTAAATTAAAGGCTAATTAACCACACTTACCTACTAAATTTGTTCAATTAACTTTTTTTGCAGGTAATTGACTTTTTTTGCAGGTTACCAATTCAATTATTAAAAAAATAATTTCAAAATAATTTAAAAATTATTATAAAAAAAAAAAAAGAATATAGCCACCGGTTGTCATCGCCGGACAGCCGGTGGCTATATTCTTTTTTATTTTATTTTATTTTATTTTATTTATTTATTTTAATAATTAAATAGGTAACATGTTATTAACCTGTAAAAAAAAAAGTCAATTGAACAAATTTAACTCGTAGATGGTCCTATTTGACACTTAATTTAGTTCGTGGTGGAAATTGAGCACTTCGCAGTAGTAAATGGACCTATTTGACACTTGGACCAATTATTTTTATATTTGATATCAGATGATTAATTTTTAACATTTAATTCCATACTTTTAAACATCGCCACATTTGGTCATCCAATCTAATTTTCAATCATTAATAATCAAATTTGTATTATTGTGTTATTGGCCATGAATGTATAATAGTCAAGTGATTTATCTTGAATAACAAAAATTGACATTTTCTATGATAATATATATATATATATATATATATATATATATATATATATATATATATATATATATATCAATGTAGAAAAATCGCTAGGCGCCTTCTAGGCGCTTGGGGACCGCCTAGGGCGCCTAGAGCGCCTAGGCGGGCGCCTAGAACGCCTAGGCGGGCGCCTAGAGCGCCTAGCCGGGCGCCTAGGCCGCCTAGGAGGCCGGGTGCCTAGTTAATCGGTCGGTGCCTAGGCGCGATTTTTGCAACAGTGATATATATATATATAAAAGTAAAATCCTTCTTCCCAAATTTTTCCCCCAAAACTTAGGACCATCTCCGTAATATCCAAATTAAATTAATTATATAAATTAGATACAGGGACGGAACCAGAAAAATTGAGTTGGGTGGGGGGGGGGGGGGGGGGGGGGGACGATGTAGTAGAGAAAATTTACAGTGTTAATCGACATTATAATTAATTGCACCATATTATTATATATACCATACATTATTGTGATTATTATTGAAAATGATTTCTAATTATACTATGTGTAATAAAGTATGAAATACATAATTATATGAGTATGATCGACACAGGTGTCGATCATTACTTTAGAATTTTTTTCACATAACACAAAATATAATAATAACAATAACAACAATATTTATTTAAATATAGATTGTCACTTAACATCAAATAAAAAGTTTGTCAATTATTTGGTCATCAATTTTTTTCATAATTAACTTATATTCATTTTACTGGTTAACTGAATATTTCAAAATTTGAGAGATAAAGACAAAAATCAAGATGAATTAAATAATCAATATTAATTTTTGTCAATTTCAAAACTAATCATTTAAACTAGTAAATATACATTTTAAAAATGTAAATAAATAATTAAAACACACAATAAATCACTAATTAATTAATCAATATATATAACGAATAAAACCAAAGCATATATCTCAAATTTGGAGATTTTTTTTTTTAAATTCAAATGTATAATTGATGCCATTCATTATTAAAATCTTGATAAAAGAAAAAAAAGATAATAAAGAAAAATGGTCACTTTAATTATTTGATTTATTACTTTCTATTTAATGAATTTGAACTTTAATATATATTTTGAGTTTACTTAATATAAACATAATAGATTTTTCTTATGAAAAAAATTTGAAAGGGGGGTGGGGGGGGGGGGGGGGCAAAAGTGTATTTTATACCTACTATATCAATATATACATACATATTTACTAAAAATTTAGGGTGAGGGTAGGGGTGCTTGCCCCACCCCCAAAGGTGCCTTCGTCCCTGATTAGATATTATTCTGTGTGCAAGAAAATTTCGTGTAATATCACAATTATGGTAATTAATTAACATCACAATTTGCTCAGTAAATTCAATATACAAGATTAAGTAAATTCCATGTGCATATACAAAATTAAGTAAATTCAATATGGTAATAACATCACAATTTGCTATTTAAATTAATTATATAAATATATATGTATATTATATTATTATATATTATTATTATTATTATTATTATTATATACAAAAAAAAAAATCGTCCTATTTCATTTTCCCACTCAAACTTTTATAGTAAAACTTATTTGGTAAGAAAATGTAAGGTGGAAATTAATTAAAATTTATTAATTGGTAATATTACATAATTACACTTTCCTTTTCGAAAAATTATACAAGTTTATAATTCTCATATTTTCTACCTATAAATACAATGGATTGGTGAGTTTGGAAATCATAATTTTTCATTTTGCATTGTTTCTCTTCTTCCTGTTCTCTCTGTGGAATCATATCTTGGTGTTGCACTCATGAAAACGTAAGTATTTTTTTTTTACAATTTTCAAGATTATAATAATAATAATAATAATAATAATAATAATAATAATAATAATAATAATAATACTAATAATAATAATAATAATAATAATAATAATAATAATAATAATAATAATAATAATAATAATAATAATAATAATGATTGTTGGTTTTAGGATTTTTGGGCCCAGGGAGGTACAACACAACAGTAGTTGGTGGATTCACCTTTCAAAAATAGAAGGGAATGAGTAATATTTAGTGAGTATAATTTCTATTCTCTCGGCCTGGATTCGCCCCCTGTTTACAACCTCGGAGGGGTCTTTTATAGTAGGCCCTCCTTGAATTGGACTTTAAAATATACATTTAAGGCCTTTAATAGCCGATTGATTACTAATTATTTCTCGGGGCCGCTGGGCTGCCGTTACTAGGCCTCCCAACGACTCTTTGACTGGGCTCTTCAACGCCATCTTAAATGCTTCCAACGGCTCTTTGTTCCTTGCGCCGGCCGAGTCCCCGTTCCGACCTCGGAGTCGGGCCGACTCCTCGACTCGGTCCAGACCTCTCTCGGGCTTTCCTTCATTTAGGCATTCGCTCTCTTTCGTGGGCTTCTTCTTACTCCCTTGGGTTTTTCATTACTACTTCCTTCCTTGGGCTTCTTCTCTTTCCCAATCTTTTTGGGCCGGGGTCCACACCCCATCAACTAGTCCCTCACTTTCCAATATTCAGTCTTCTAACTCGGATGTTGGAAAGTAACCGCATCCCCTCTGTCAATTCCAGAAATCTCTTCCAATCTTATCCTTTTAATGACTGAGTAACGCCCGGATCTTGTGCGATCTGCCGGATTCACCGGGTCCGTTCTGATTCTCCCCTCCTCTTCTGGAACTTTATAAATAGCGTTTCAGTCCTTGGGTTTCTTTCTCACTTCCTCTATCAATATGGGTCGCTCTCCCTTAAAAGGGAAAAAGATCGATTTTGGGTCGCCACCTCGTCTCCTTTTTTCCAAGCGGTCGAGGCTGGAAAAAGGCAAGAAGAAGGCTCACAGGCCCTCTTCCCGGAGGCATCATTCCAATGCTACTTCTTCTGATTTGTGGACACCGACTGAGGTTCCGCCATCCACAATGGATTCTCCTTCTTTGATCGACCCTCCACCCCAGACTAAGGCTCGTGTCACAACCCAAGACGGGACCTTTGTCGAGGTGGTGGTCCCAGAGCAGCTAGCTTTTAAGATGACTTTCACTATTCCTCTAGACGACCTTGGCGGGCCGACGACCGACCTGATTACTGATGCTGATTTTGCTCGGTATCTCGAGCTGTACCCTGATGATGAAGCGCCCATTGTCCTGCCTCTTATGCCGGCTTTCTGGGACTCGGTTTGCCCATCTCCGACTAGTCTATCGGAGGAGATGTCTTTCCGAGACGAGCCGTCTTTAGTATAAATAAAGTTCCTTCCCTCTCCGATGTATTGCTCCTTTTTTAATAAAAATGATGTGGATTTGTTTTCTGGCTCCTTTTTCCCGTGTCTTTAAGTATGCTCGTTATTCATCCGACCTTTGAGTCGGCCTACGCACTTCCCAAGGTCTGACACCCACGATCTTCCAGTATCTTCGGTAGATCTTACCTTTTCAGGCCCAGGCAGGAATCTTGCCCTTCTCGAGCGACATTGATGGGATTTTTCTTGACATAGATTCCTGACCCTTCCTTCTTTTCTGCCTGACGATGGCAGTTTTGATTCTCCTCCGTGATTTTCTCCTCCTATTCGCTTGATTTTGGCTATAAATGAGGTTTCTTCCCATTTGCCTTTGTTACCTTTCTCCTAATGCCCTTTGCGGTTGCTATTCGTCTTCCTTCCAATATGAGCTACAGCATTGGTGACCGGCGCTTCTCCATCCATCAGAAGGAGCAGGTCCGGCTTGAAAAACTAAGGCAGCAAAGGCTAGCAAACGGTGGCCACTTGGTGGACGATTCCAACTCAGATCCTATTGTAGTTCCCCCGGACAAGCTGGATGTGATTCCGGTGGACTCGACTGACCGGTGAGTTGAACCGGCGATAGTCGAGCCGCCGTTGGACGAGGAGGAGGTATGGGAGGTTCCTCTGCTCTTTGGGGTGACCATGTCTCCCAATGCTCTCGAAAGACCTCTTCAAATGATTGATGACGGGAAACCACCGGTCTACGTGGATGACATGCCGGAACTAGATCCAATTCTGCCTCCTTTCCGATCCCAGTTGTTCTTAGAGGGTCCCGCCTCCTGCCCGTCCAACCTGGGAAAAGACCAGTCCATGATTTTACTTTTGTGCTTTTCTAGCTTGTAACTCGGCCGAGGTGTAGGCATATCTATCTTTGTTCAATAAACATTTTGCCTTGTTTTCCTTTGTCTTTGAAGAAAGCATTTTTATCTTATCGCTGTCGCCGGGCTCCCTTCTGCTGGCTTAACTTATTACAGGGGCGTTTGGTTTTACTTGGCCGATCGTGGGTTCGGCGGCGACTCCAGGTCCGTAGCCCTAACTACTCGCCTGGTCGGATACTGGAGTCGGGTTGTGTGTGCCGACCCTTTACTCCGCCGACCCTTAGATTGATTCTCAATCTACCTGGCCTGGATGCCGGGTGGCCTAGGATCATGGCCAAGAATGGGCCTGAACTGGGTAGGTCGAGTCATTCTGACCTTTCTCGCACCTAGCGTTCTAGTCGCGTCGTCTAGGCTACCCCTAGCCCTAACCGTCGTTCCGTCTTTCGAGGGCATTTAGCCGTCTCTTCACATCCCATCGACCTCTTCTATCCTCTAGTGGGTGATTGACACGTGGCAACCTCTTGGGATCCTCCCCAGCTTAAATATTCCTCCACTTTGCTTTTTCTCTCTACTTTGTTTCAAAGAATTCAGAGAGAGAACTCAAGTCATCCCCTTCTTCTCCTCGTTTCTTGCCGGAATCGTTCCAGGTTGGTCCTTTCGACTATGTCTTCTTCTTCTCTCCGTCCGGCGGGGTCCTCCGCCACTTCTTCCTTGTCTTCTACTTCAACCTCTTCTTCATCTCCTCGCCGTCGGGAGGCTCCTTCCGACCTTCCATCGACGTCTTCTCCTCAGCCGGCCCCGTCTTTTTCCGGGGCGGCTGTACCCTTAAGTTCGGCCCTACTAACGACGGTGGCGGCCTTGCCCGACGACCTTCGACGACTGAAAGGTAAATTCGAATCCATGACTCCTCCGGCGGGTACCCCGTCGATGGTATCTGCAACGGACCTGGAGATGGCCCAATATCTTCTTGGTCCATCGGTCGTCGTCCTTCTGCCGGAAAGCCGGTCCATTTTTGACCCGCAGGAGGGTTATATAGGCGTCCATTTGCACTCGGTGGCTTTTGGCTTTCGAGTACCACCTCATCCGTTTCTATCCCTTTTCTTCCGCTATTAAAACCTTGTCCCGGGTCAGCTCGTACCCAATTCCCATCGCCTTCTTGTTTGCTTCATCGTTCTTTGTCGTTGGTGGCTTTATGAGCACGACATTAAACTCTTTCGATGTTTGTTCACTGTGAACAAGGTCGGCTCTCATTCCCCGGGTTTTGTCCAAGTTTCCGCCCGACCCGGGCGTCTTCTATTCAAGGGTCTTCCTGATTCTGTAAAGGACTGGAAACCCTACTTCTTCTTCGTTCGCCCTTCCTATTCCCCTTTTACTTTTCCGACTATGTGGCCGGCTGCTCTCTATAAGCCTTGCTCCCGGCGAGCTGTCTTTATCCTGGACGCGACCCGAGGTGCCAAGTTTTTGAAGAGCATGGGTCCCTATTCCGTCAAAATGGGTTCGCGGGCCATGGCGAAATGGGTTCTTCTGCCTACTGGGGCGGCTACTGAACCTTTTCCCCTTGCTCTTCTTCTCGGCCGACTGACTAACCATTCTCTTCGTCTGTACAGGTCTCGACGACTCCGAGTCCACTAGTTCGGAGGAAACCGAAGCTCCAACCGACGCCATGGCCGACCGTGCAAAAAAAATGAGGTGCCGACTGACGCAGCGCTCGACTGGAACTCCAACGACCTCCTCCTCAATTCCTCTCTCAGCTCCCCGTGCTACTCCACCCAGAAACTTAGTGGATCTTTCAACCTCGCCCGCGGCTTCTCCTTCCCGACTTCCACCTCCAGTGCCGACGGATAGTCCAAGCTCAAAACGTCCCCTGGAACAACCGGACGTGCCTCCGCCCAAGAAGATCCGAATAAGCCTAGAGGTCAACAAGGACGCCCAGATATGGCAGGGCGATTACTCGGTCCAGAATTGGGTCGAGCATGTGCTCCTCCCGAAGGACTTGGAGGCGGCAAACAAGATGCAGGACGAGTACGTATTGGAGGCTTCACTGCGCCAATCTTACCGGGTGAGCCTTTGACTTTCTTACTCTTGATTTTCTCCTTCTTCTTTTGTCTTCTAACGTAACTCTTTTTCCAGAACATCGCCCTTCAACTGGAGATGAGGAAGCGGATGCGGGCCCTCAAGACTGGGATACAAAGCCTCAACGTTCGACTGCGCTAATCGGAGGAAGCCCGCCAGGAGGAGCACGCAGCTTTCGCCAAGGCGAGGGAGATTCATACGACCGAACTCCTGAGGGTGACTCGCCAATGGGAGGAGGAACGGGACAAGGCCGCCGCTGCAGTCACTGAGTATAAGGGGTCGGCATCATCCTTCGAGGCGGACTTGAAGTCGGCGATAGCTTGTCACAAAGAGGAGTTGGTGAAAGAATGGTTGGCGACCTCGGAGGGCGACGACTACCTGCTTGATCTCGGCGAAGGAGACTTCCGCCTGGGTTACCGTTAAGCGCAGTTGGAGATGTACGCTCTTCTGCTGGTCCGCGATCCTTCTTTTAGTCCTGGGGGTTGGGGCCTCAAGCCGGTGCTCGAGCCGTTGCCAACACGCGGGGCTGCTATCGCAACTGTCTCTCCCTCTCCTCCAGTCTTGCCGGCGGCGGATTTGTCTGTGCCGACTGATTCACCTCCACAAGCAGAAGAACCTTCACCCGTTCCTCCCGCTAGACCATCGGCAGAGGAATAGGTTGAGGAAGTTGAAACCGCAGTACCTCCCCCTGTAGCTTAGGCTCTTAAGATTTCATCTTTTTGTAAGGGTCGGTCCTCCCTTTGGACCCTTATGAATGAAAAAAACATCTCTTTTGCGTTTTTCTATATTTCGCATCTCCTTTTCAATTTGGGCAATCTTTTTATCTTCCAAGCCTTGGGGCTCTTCTCGCCGAGTCCCTTAGTCGCGGTGACTCCCGGTAAACTTGAAAACGTCTAAGCGTCAATGCCCTTGTTTCCTTCTCTTCTTGCCGAGTCCCTCGGTCAAGGCGACCCTTTAGGCTTTTTCTATCTCAGAAATAGTTTAGGGTCAGTGCCCCGTCGTTTCTCTCTTTTCTCGCCGAGTCCCTCAATCGAGGCGACTCTTGTAGCCTTTTTCTCAGAAACGTCTAAGGTCAGTGCCCTTGTTTCCTTCTCTTCCTGCCGAGTCCCTCGGTCGAGGCGACCCGTTAGGCTTTTTCTATCTCAGAAATAGTTTAGGGTCAGTGCCCCGTTCGTTTCTCTCTTTTCTCGTCGAGGCGACTCCTGTAGGCTTTTTCTCAGAAACGTCTAAGGGTCAGTGCCCTTGTTTCCTTTTCTTCTTGCCGAGTCCCTCAGTCGAGGCGACCCTTTAGGCTTTTTCTATCTCAGAAACAGTTTAGGGTCAGTGCCCCGTCGTTTCTCTCTTTTATCGCCGAGTCCCTCAGTCGAGGCGACTCCTGTAGGCTTTTTCTCAGAAACGTCTAAGGGTCAGTGCCCTTGTTTCCTTCTCTTCTTACCGAGTCCCTCATTCGAGGCGACCATTTAGGCTTTTTCTATCTCAGTAACAGTTTCCAGGATACAAAATGCGATAGGCATTTTATTCAAAGTTGGGTTTAAATAAATATACGGGGCTGACCTTTTACTGGTAGTACTTCTTTAAGTAGATTACATTCCAGATCCGATCAATGGGCTCTCCTTCTAAGGTTTCCAATTTGTAAGTGCCAGCTTGGACCACAGCGGCTATACGGTAGGGTCCTTCCCATTTGACTGCAAACTTCCCTCCTTCTGTGGGTCGGCTAGCCTGTCGGTCGCGCAGCACAAGGTCTCCTCCTTGGAAAGGTCGCGGATGAATTAGCTTATCCCGGTACCTCTTGACAGCCTGCTGATATTCCACCATGTGAGCATGCGCGGCTTCCCTTCGTTCCTCCAAGAAATTCATCTCAATCCTGAGGCTTTCTTCATTTCCTTCATCCGAATAGTGGCAAACCCTATGGGTGGGCTCAACAACCTCTATGGGTACTTTGGCTTCGAAGCCGTACGCTAAGGAGAACGGACTTTCACCAGTCGCTCGTCTTTGAGTAGTTCGATATGCCCACAAGACTCGGTCTAGCTCATCGGCCCAATTTCCTCCAACGTCTTCTAACTTCTTTCGGATACCGTCCACGATCGTACGGTTTGCATTTTCAACCTGTCCATTAGCCTAGGGGTAGGCGACCGACACCTTAGTGTGCCGTATGCTATGCCGCTGGCAGAAATACGCGAAGGTTCGGCAGTCGAACTGACGGCCGTTGTCGCTGACTATGTGCTCGGGTAATCCGAAGCGACAGATCACTTTCTTCCACAAAAAAATGTCGGCATTGATACTTAGTGATGGTCGCCAAGGGCTCCGCCTCGATCCATTTAGTGAAGTAGTCAATAACCACCACACAAAATTTTAGGCGTCCCGGGGCGACCAGTAGAGGGCCCAGTAGGTCGACTCCCCATTTTGCGAACGGAATGGCCGTGGTGACCGGTGTGTAAAAGTTGGCTGGCCGGGTGTCCTTCCGAGCGAATGCTTGGCATAATATACACTTGGCTATCCACTCAATGCAATCTCTCATTATGGCAGGCCAATAATAGCCTTGGACGACTAGCTTCCGGGCGAGAGTGTGTGCACCCTGGTGGGCCGCACATATTCCGCGGTGAGCCTCGTCCATTATCTTTTCCGCCTCTGTTCTGAATAGACATTTATGGAGAGGTCCCCCAAACGACCGTTTATACAGCTGTCCATCTATGATTTCGAATGAAGGAGCCTTGCGGCGAACTCGAGCAGCGACCACGGGGTCGACTGGCAGCTTTCCGTCTTCCTTGTAACGCTGAATATCTTCTATCCAAAACATCTCCGGGTTCTCGTCAAGGTCCCATTCCGAGGTCGTCACCAGTTGAACCTCGGTCGTCGTTTCTTCGATGCTAGGTCGAAGCAATTCTTCTTTCTGACAAATCCTTAAAAGATGATCCGGCACCCCCTCCAAGGCGATTTTCGACACGATGTCAACCTCGGTGTTATTGGCCCGGGAGATGTACTCTATCTCATGGGCGACAAACCCCTTCAATAGTTGCGCAGTCTTTTCCTTGTATTGTGCCATCCGGGTGCTTTTAGCCTCGCAGGTCTCGGACACTTACCCTACTACGGGGCGCGAGTCCGTCTTGATTCGTAAGCGATCTACTCCCAAAGTTTTAGCGAGCCGTAGACCTCCCAGCCCTGCGTCGTATTCTGCCTCATTATTGGATGTCTGAAATAGGTAACTTAGAGCATAGTAGAGTCGAAACCCTTCTGGTGTGATCAGCATGACTCTGCTGCCGCAATGCTGGCGGCTTGCTGCTCCGTCAGCATGCATCTCCCACCACTCGCCTGGGCTTTCTTCCGAGGTTGGGGTCTTGTCGTCTTCTCCCGATGTGCACTCGACTAAGAAGTCGGCCAATGCTTGCCCCTTGATCGAAGGGCGGGGTTGATACTCAATCCCGTATTTGGTCAACTCTATCGCCCATTTGACGAGTCGCCCGGACGACGTGGGATTACATAACACGCTTCCCAGAGGTTGGTCCGTCAGGACCCGGACAGTATGCGCTTGGAAATAAGGTGCCAGCTTTCGCACTATAATCACCAAAGCATATACCACTTTCTCCAGAGACGTGTATCGAGTCTCAGCCGATTTTAGGGAATGGCTAACATAATAAACCGGGTGCTGGGTACGCTCTTATTCGCGGACGAGCACTGAACTCACAGCCTTGGGCGCCACCGCCAAGTACAGATATAGAGGCTCGCCGACCTGGAGAGGTATCTTTCAATTCCTCAAAGGAGTGCTGGCACTTGGCCGTCCACGCGAAGCCTTCTTTATTCTTCATGGCCTCGAAGAACGGCACAGTCTTGTCCGCCAACTTACTTAGGAAGCGGCTCAGGGCGGCCAATCGGCCAGTCAACCTTTGCAGGTCTTTGACGGTGCTGGGGGGCTACATGTCCATTACGGCCTGGACCTTTTCGGGATTCGGCTCAATACCCCTTTTGGTTACCATGTACCCCAGGAATTTTCCCCCTTGCACGGCGAAGGCGCACTTTTTGGGATTGAGTCGCAGATTGCATTTGAGCATTACCTGGAAGCAGTCAGCTAGATCTCCAGCATGTCCTGATTCATCTCGACTTTTCACTAGCATGTCGTCCACGTAGGTTGCCATGGACTTTCCTAGCAGGTCCTGGAACAGCCAAGCAACCATCCGAGTGTATGTGGCCCCTGCATTCTTGAGTCCGAACGGCATGACTTGATAGCAGTATACGCCATCCGAGGTAAGGAAGGTTGTTTTCTCTTCGTCAGCCTTGTGCATATAAATCTGGTGGTAACCTCGGAAGGCATCTATGAAGCTCAACAACGCCGACCCTGCGGTTTCGTCGACTAACTGGTCGATCCTGGGCAAAGGAAAAGGGTCCTTTGGGCAGGCCTTATTAAGATCGGTGTAGTCTACACACATCCTCCAGGCCGGTGGTTTCGGTACGAGCACCACGTTGGCCAACCATTCCGGATACTTGACCTCTCAGATATGGCCGGCAGCCAGCAACGTATTTTTTTCCTTTTTGAAAAATTCTCTTCGATCATGGGCCGGTAGCCGGGATCAACCGCGAGTCGATGGGAGATTATGGATCGGTCCACTCCAGACATGTCTTCGGGTCCCCAAGAGAAAACCAGACGATTTTCTCGGAGCACTCGTATGACCTCCTCCCGCACATCCCTTTTCAAGCCGACTCCAATTCTTACCCGCCTCTCCAGTCGAGCTAGATCGATCTCCACTTCCTCCAGTTCCAGGGCCGGCTCGGGGCAAGGCGGCATCGCCTTCTTCGTGGGCCGCTCTGTGATCTCGTGTACTCGCATCTCTCGCTTGCCCATGCCTCGACAGGCTTGTAGATAGCAATGGCGGGCGACCTTTCGATCGCAACGTACCGTGCCCACCCCACTCGGTGTGCAAAATTTCATACATAGGTGTTCGATGGAGATCAGCGCCCCTAAGTCCTCCAAACCTGGTCGGCCGAGGATTGCGTTGTGAGAACACGTCAGGTCAACCACGATGAATTTCATATCTAATTTCTGTACGCTGGGGTAACTGCCAACCTCGACTAGCAGAGTGATGGACTCTTCGGCTTCTACGGAGTCTCCCGTAAAGCCGGTCAGTGGTGTCTTTACTGGGGCCAACTGCTCTCGTGCCATACCCATCTTGGTGAAGGTTTCGAGATGCAGGACATTGACGCTACTCCCGGTGTCTACCAATGTCCGTCGAACGACCACCCTGTTTACATCCATCGCGATGACTAGGGCGTCGTAGTGTGGCATCTCTCCAGTCGACAAATCCTTATCCATGAAGACAATAGGTTCTCGGCACGCTTTCTTCGAGCCGCCTTCACGCCCGTATATGGTCCCCACGTACAGTTACCGAGCCCAGGCTTTCCCAGTATTGGCGGAATCGCTTCCTTCAGGTCCACCGACTATTATGTTGATGATCGGCTTTTGTCTCCACTGGGCCTCGCCCTCTTCAGTCATCGGCTGCTTGTCGTGGTTCACCTCGGTTGCTTCCGAAGGGTCACCGTCTTCCTTGGTGTGAGACGTGGATCTCCTTCGCCATTGGTTGGGAGATGGCGTCCCTTGCTGAATGATTCCTTCCATGATCTTTTTCAGATAATAACACTCTTCCGTGTTGTGAGTGTATGACTTATGATAACGATAATACTTGGATGTCTTACCCGGATCTACATTTGCCGCATACTCCTCGGGCGGAGGAGGCGGAGGCGGCGCAACCGCCTGTACTTCATGTACTCGATATTGTGGGGTCGGTCGATAAGGCTGAACACTAGCTCTGTCGTACACACGTCGAGTCTCTTGTCGCCTGGATGGGTCTGGACGTCTTTCTTTTACCTCTGCTCTAGTTCGCTTTCCGCCGGAGGCTCCTCCGACCTCACGTTGTCGTTTGTACTTCATTGCTTACTCTGTATTGGCTCGCTTGTTGGCCATGTGAATGGCCTCCGCATAGGTAGCCGGCTGGTTGTCCCGCAGGTCTCGATATAGCTGGCCAGACCGAAGCGACTCAATAAAGAAGGTGATAGGAATATTTTTGTAATAAAGTTTTGATGAGCGAAATGTACTTTAGATCCCCTTAGAATTTAGGTCTTTAATACAAGCATCATAATTCAAAATGTCAAAGTGAGTATGCAAAGGAAAGTCTACCACATGAATAACAAAATTAATTTGGAGAATTAATTTTGGTCCTACAAGAATTCATCTGGAGCAGAAGTACTAAACAATGGTGTTGCAAAAAAAAACCGGATGAGCCTAACGGTGAAATGGTAGAAGTCCTTACATATAATGATCACACCAAAGATTAAGTCCCCCCCAAAGACGGCTTATTTTTTATAAGCCGGAATTCAGAAAGAAGCACAATGTCTCAAAAAGAAGCACAATCCCTCAAGTCGAACAAGCACAATGTGTTGAAGTCAGTCAAACAAGCACAATGTGTTGAAGTCAAAGAAGCAAGAAGCGAAAAGAGCACAATATGGCCAATTCAGAAAAGCACGATGTAGCAAGTCAAAGAAGCAAGAAGTGCCAAGTCAAACAAAGCAATATCAGACTTTTAAAAGAACAATGCATCCCAAAGGAGCAAGATGTGACAAAGAAGCAATATGATCAGAAATTAGATAAATTCGAAAGAATTTATGTTGGTACATCTCACATGTCACAAAAGTCCAAATTGCCTAAAGATATGATCAGAACGGTGGAAAAATTTATGAAGGCATGGATAAAAATCTTATCCTAGAAATAAATTCTATCAGAAGAACTTACTGCAAAGAGACGTTGGAACTTCAAAATACACAAGGAAAATAATATTTTAGAAACAACTTGAAAATAAATACTCTAGTGAGTGTAGCTGTGTGCAAAACACTCGTAGTTGCTAAGTGTAGCTGTGTGCAAAACACTCGTAGTTGCTAAGTGTAGCTGTGTGCAAAACACTTAGTTGGCGTTGAGTATAGCTGTGTGCAAAATACTCGGAGTTGAGTGTAGCTGTGTGCGAGACACTCGGAGTTGGGTGTAGCTGTGTGCAAGACATCCGGAAGAAGTGCTTGTGTAGCACTTATTCACTATTGTAACTGTGTGTGGAAAATAGTGAATTACTCCTAGACGTGAATGGAGTAAAGTGGACTAGGAAGATTAGGCCACTTCCGAACCACTATAAATTGCCTCTCTCATTTACATACCGCAGTTACATAATTCGCTTTATTTATTTATCATCTGACTAACCCGTTTACTATTCACTGTCTATCTTAATCTTTCGGGTTTAGTGTGTTTTCACGTATGCATGTAACTCAAACTTTCCATGCTTAACATTTGAATTATTCTAAGCAAGTTTGACGTGTTGCATGTGACATTTATCATACGGTTGACGTGACACGAAATATCATTTATAATCTTGAATATTATTGTTAAATATTGAGTGCACAATCTCCTTTAAATATTCAAGATATTCATGTCATCCTTATACATGATCTGAGCTTATCCTACACGTGCATGTGATTCAATTTATTAATTGGGCATAACTCTTTACACTTATTTATTCCGCTGTGCAGTTCAAGTTGAACACTTCTCTATTTACTTGTTACTTAGAGTTGAAGTTACCAAAGAGTTATTTAATTTTGAAAAAGCTTGGAAAGTCTATTCACCCCCCCCCCCCCCCTCCCTCTAGACTTTCTACTACCCTATCGGGACTAACAATTGGTATCAGAGTGGTTGTCTATCTGAGTCAATTTGACTGCTAGACAGATCTCGAAAAATCAAGATGATGAAAAGAGATATGGCTCTTGCCCAAAACCTATTGTTTTCCTTAGAAAAATTTGATGATTGGAAAATTCGCATGCAGGTACACTTATCCGCATTACACGATGAAATGTGGGAAGTTATCACTAGTGGTCCTATTGAAATTTTTCAAGTCAACACTTCATCCGTACAAACAAGTGAGACTCCGCAATACATTCCAAAACCAAAGGTGGAATGGTCTCGTGAAGATAGAACTAGAAATAACTTGGACAATATTGCCAAGGATATTTTGTTTAAATCTATCGATGACACGATATTTCTAAAAATTTGAAAATGCCAATCCGCAAAAGAAGTTTGGGAAACGCTCATTCAAATTGGTGAAGGAGACGAGCAAGAAAAGGATAATAAGCTCACCATAGCATTAAAGAAATTCGAAGATTTCAAAATGCTAAACAGCGAGAATATTACCAACATGGAAACAAGATTTGCTAAAATCTTAGGAGAAATTAATGATCTTGGAAAAGACATTAATCAAAAGGAAATCTCACTCAAAATCCTACGTGGTCTACCATCTACATGGGACATGAAGGTCACGACCATGAGAGATCATAGAGATCTAAAAGCCCTATCAACCGATAAGCTTTTTAGTGACCTAAAAGCTTATGAGTTCGAGATGAAATCAAGGATCGAGGAAGATCATGAAGAAAAGAACAACGCACTCATAACCGAGCAACCGTCTACTTCAAGGTCAGTACAAAATAATAAATTATTGCCTAATGATCAATTTGTTCTCTTTGTCAAGAAATTTAGGAAATTCATGAAGAGGAGCAACTACAAGAAAAATCCACAAGGAAAACCATGGAATGCAACAAAGAATTCGAAGCCATGGACAAAATGGTAAATATGCAAAAATCCTGAAGTGATAAAATCGGACTTGGCTATGATCCTTCATGTTCTCAAGCCTCTGAAAAATTGACCAATTCTACTACTGCTTTAACTAATAAAGTCCAAGTGGTAAATTTTGTAAAAAGTCAAGACAACACAATGAGACAAGGAATTGGTTACCAAACCAATGCCAAATTTAATGCTGCAAGGCCGAAGCCTCAAAGAAATAATATTTCGCCTAAGCAGTATATAAAAAGGCAAAAGTTTGTTCCTAAATGGAAACACACCAATGAGTCTAGTGCACAAAGCCCTCATAGGAAAATGGGAAGAAATCCGAGAATTGGGGCAGGGAGATTTTATCCCTCTGAACAAGATTGGTTTGATAATATTAAACCATGGACTAAGTCCAGATTTAATGCCTATCATAGGCTCAAAGAATCTTCTTCCCAAGTACCAAAAAATCGAGTCAATTTTAAAAAACCGGCACCAAAAATGTTTTCAAAAATTAGTTATGATTATAATGTGTTTAATGGTTACCAATCACATAAACTTAGATCAGTGAGTACAAGGTGGATTTGGGTACCAAAAATGACTAACACCCAAGGACCCAAATCATGTTGGGTACCTAAAAATGTGTAATTTATTTGCAGGAAATTTGGTACTTCGATAGTGGATGTTCTAGACACATGACCGGAAATAAATCTAGTCTTGTAAATTTCAAAAATATCGAAGGACCAAAAGTCGTATTCGGTGGAAATGAATGATACGGCATAACCAAAGGAATTGGTACAATATCTCGCAATGGCTTAAAAATTGAAGATGTATCCTTTGTTGAAGGTCAAAAATTCAACTTGTTAAGCACAAGTCAATTTTGTGACAAAGGATACCTAGTAGAACTCTTCAAAGACAAATGTCAAGCGAAGAATGATTCCTCGGGAGAAGTTGTGCTCGAAGGAAAAAGGAAGAAAAATATGTATGTGGTTGATTGGAACACGACAAAAGAATCAGTATGTCTACTAGCAAACAACTCACACGCAACAAGTTGGGAATGACACAGAAAGTTGAATCATCTAAACTTCAAGACCATCATCAACAAGCTAGCAAGAAACAAACTCGTTGAAGGTCTACCCGACATTGTTTACATGAAAGATCAAATATGTGATGCTTGCCAAAGAGGAAAGTAAATCAAGTCATCATTCAAAGCCAAAGCTCAAGAATCTACAACAAGACCGCTAAGTCTACTACACATGGATCTATTCGGTCCAGTAGACCCAGTAAGTCTAAGTGGTAAGAAATATACACTAGTTGTTGTTGATGATTTTTCCAGGTACACATGGACGATATTTCTCAAGAAGAAAAATGAAGTGGAGCAAAAGTTGCCAGAACTACTTAAGCTAATACAAAACGAGAAAGACTTGAAAATTGCAAAAATCCGAACTGATCGTGGAACTGAGTTCGTGAATCAAGTAATTCAAGCCTACTACAATTCTCAAGGAATTCTACATCAATTATCTGCCGCACGTACACCACAACAAAATGGTGTAGCCGAAAGAAGAAATAGAACGCTAAAAGAAGCCGCACGTGTGCTGATTATGCCAGCCGAGCTACCTAAAAGATATTGGGCTGAAGCAATCAACACCGCATGCTACACACAAAATCGAAGCTTGATACACAAGTCTTACAATAAGATCCGTACGAATTATGGAAAGGGAGAAAACCTAAACTCAACTATTTTCATACATTTGGTATCAAATGCTTTATTCTTAATAATGGTAAAACATATCTAAAGACTTTTGATGAGCGTGCAGATGAAGGAATATTTTTGGGATATTCATCTACCAGTAAAGCCTTCAGGGTATTGAACAAAAGATCAATGGTGGTAGAAGAATCAATTCATGTTACATTTGATGAAGTCCATAAGGAGGAAACCCAAAGCAACAAAAATGATCAGGAAAGTTGTCAAGTTGAAAAAATATTTAATGATGCTGACATATCTTTTAAAGATAGTGTTGTACAGGGAATAGAGAAAGTGGACATTGATTGCAATAGTGAAGGACACGTGGAAGCAAATGAAGATCCACACGTGGAAATACAAAATTATCAAGCAGAAGTGCAAGTTGGAGAACAATCTGATGAGTAAAATGAGTCTACCTCCAACTTATCTACTGAACAAGGAAACGTTGAAAACCCATGCAATCTACAACCTGACTTGAGATGGCTCCAAAATCACCCTCCAGAGCTAGTAATTGGAGATCCACGAGAAGGAGTAAAAACAAGATCCTCCAATATAGATGCTTTATTTTGTTGTTTTCTTTCTCAGGTGGAACTTACAAGTATTGAAGAAGCCCAATATGATCCGGACTGGATTAATGTAATGCAAGAAGAGCTGGATCAGTTTAAAAGAAATGATGTATGAGAATTAGTTCCAAGACCCGAAAATTACAATGTAATTGGAACAAAATGGGTCTTCTGGAACAAGGCAAATGAAGAAGGAATTGTTGTTCGAAACAAAGCAAGATTAGTGGCAAAAGGATATTCACAAGAAGAAGGAATAGACTTCAACGAAACATTTGCACCCGTTGCAAGGCTTGAAGCTATCAGAATATTTCTAGCCTATGCTGCATACAAGAATTTCACCGTCTACCAAATGGACGTGAAAAGTGCATTTTTAAATGGCTTACTTGAAGAAGAAGTCTACGTCGAGCAACCACCCGGTTTCGAGGTAAAAGGTGATATTAATAAGGTCTACAAATTGAAAAAGGCGTTATATGGGTTAAAACAAGCACCTAGAGCTTGGTACGACACCTTATTAACGTTCTTAATTAAATGTGGTTTACAAAAGACCTTGTTGATAAAACCTTATTTAGAATTCAAGAAAATGATTATATTTTATTGGTACAAATTTACGTTGATGATATTATTTTTGGAAGTACTAATAAAACTTTATGTGAGAAATTTTCTAAGCTCATGCAGAATAGGTTTGAGATGAGCATGACGGGAGAGTTGAACTACTTTCTTAGTTTACAAGTAAAGCAACTCAACAATGGAATATTCATCAATCAGGCCAAATACACAAGAGATCTTATTAAGAAGTTTGGTCAAGATGGAAAATCCTCGATCAAGATCCTGATGAGCACGTCTTTAAGATTGGATAAAGATGATGAAGGCAAAGTCGTTGACGAAACAAAATATCGAGGAATGATTGGATCATTACTATACCTCACTACAAGTCGACCAGATATATCTTACTCAGTGTGAGTATGCTCTAGGTTCCAATCAAAGCCGAAAGAAAGTCATTTTCTTGCTACCAAGAAAATCATTCAATACCTAAAAGGAACAATCAATGTGGGATTATGGTATCCCAAAGAAGGTAATTTTACACTAATTGGTTTTTTAGATGCAGATTTTGCAGGATGTAAAATCGATTGAAAAAGTACCTCAGGGACATGCCAGTTCTTAGGGGGAAGATTGGTATCTTGGTTTAGCAAAAAGCAAAACTCCATAGCTACAAGCATCGCTGAAGCTGAATATATAGCAGCTGGGAGTTGTTGTGCACAAATTCTTTGGATGAAGCAGCAATTAAAAGATTACGGTGTAAATTGCGAATATGTTAGCATATTTTGTGATAATATAAGTGCTATCGCAATCACTCAAAATCCCGTGCTACATTCAAGAACTAAGCACATTGACGTGAGATATCATTTTAATCGTGATCACATCGAAAAGAAGAATCTGAGAATAAAATATATTCCAACGGAAAATCAAACAGCTAATATCCTCACAAAGCCCTTGTGCGAATCAAGGTTTGCAAAATTGAGACACGAGATGGGCATGATTGAACTGAGCTAAGTCACGAAAACTCATTTAATTATAAGTTCTTTTTTTTTTTTTTTGTTCTTAGATATTAATCAAAAAAAAAATTTCCTTCTCGGTCACATTCTTTTATATATGCCTATGTGTCCAACATGCACCAAAATGTCACATCCTAGTATTTAGGATAATTTGTCTTAAATACCATGTTTTCTTTGTGTATTTTTTTATTTTCTTTAATCGTGTATGTATATATAAATTTACAAGATTTTCTTACATGCAATATCTACCTTATTTATGTATGACAAGATAGTTGTGATGATTGTCTATTAGCTTAAATAAGAGCATCTAGTTATGGTAGTTGAAAGCATTTACTTCATCACATTTATTTAGTTGTCTATCAATTTTTTTCGGCCACTATCACTTTTATTATTATTATTATTATTATTATTATTATTATTATTATTATTATTATTATTATTATTATTATTATTATTATTATTATTATTATTATTATTACTAGTATTTTCACCCGTGCGATGCATGGAATGGAATTGTTGTAATATATTAAGAATATTTAAATCGATATATAATTATTTAAGAGTTAATTTCACCAGAGGTCGTTTATCTTTCCTAACAATTCCAAATTTAATCCTAGACTATAGTTATTAATTATTACAATTTATTCTATATTACAACTCTTACGTTAATATTCTTACTATTATTATTAACACTTAATTACTTTTAGATATTATTATTACCAGTTATATTATTATTATTATATTATTATTATTATTATTATTAGTTTCTTTTCAAGTACTGTTAGTATATAATGGTCGTGAGGTACAATAATAATATAACCATAATTAAATATTCTTGTATTGTATTCCGGAGTTAATGCCATTTTTGGTCCTAGACTTATTGAGGCATTGACACTTTTCATCCTCCATAATAAAAATTGCCACTTAGTAGACACTGTTATTGGTCGTTGGACAGTTTTGATCCTCCGTCAATGAAGCCGTTTGTTGACCGTGAATTAGAAGGGCTTTTCTGTCTTTTTATGTCTTATTCTTCTAATCTTGTTTAGACCAGCGCTGTTGTGACTCCTGTGAGGCGAGATGGCGAGACTTGGCGGCTAAGCAGTAACCGTCGGTAGTGAGTAGCAGCGAGGTTCTTCTCCGGCGAGTTGTGGGTACGGCGGCGAGCATACGAGGCAGTAACTCCTTCCGGCGACGGACCGGTAAGGCAGATCTGGCGGTGCAGCAACAGATCCGGCGAGGTTGTGGCCTTCACCGGTGATTTTTGGTTCCGGCGAAGCAGAGAGGGCAGCAGGTCGGCGAACCCTCCTATGGTAAATAGCAGTTGTAGTTGTAGATGGCATGATGTAGAATTTGCACCTGTAAGTCCTCCCTTCCATATTGACCACAAAGCACAACCTCAAAAACTCTGTTATTCTACCTGAAATTCATTGAAGTTTCAAGCTGAAAATGTGGAATCCGCCGCTCCCAAAAAATCGCATTGTCTAAGGTGTTGGAATGGCCGGTGTTGACTTCCTGGCTGCTGTAGCTTCATTCCCCAACCCGGATGATAAAATTCGGAGCACCAGCTTTGAGGTTCAAGGAGGTGGTAACACTGGCAATGCTTTGGTAAAACCCTGATGATAAAATTTGTCTTGGTCTTAATCCAAGGATCATATCTAAGGTTGCTGATGACTCGCATGGCGAAAGAATACTTGATGAGCTTGAAAGGGATGGTGTTGATACATGTTTTATGGTGGTGTCCAAAGGAGGAAACTCACCATTCACATATGTCATTGTTGACAACCAAAAAAAAAAAAAAAAAAAAAAACTCACACGTGCATTTTCACTCCAGGATATCCACCCATGATATTTGAGGGTCTACATACCCAAATCAAAATTGTCTTCAGCGCTTGGAGTAAATATTGTCTACTTAGATGGAAGGCTGCATGAGACTGCTTTGATTGTAGTGTAGGAGGCAAAGAGTAGTGGCATACCTATTATAGTTGATGCAGAAAGGTTAAGGGAGGGGTTGGGTGATATTCCTGACTTTGATAGTTATGTTGTATGCTCGACAAAATTTCCACAGGCATGGACTAACGCCCTTTCTATTCCAACTGCACTTGTTTCCATTATCTTGAGATTGATGTCAAATGTAAAATTCGTGATTGTTAGTTGGGTGAAGATGATTTCTTAATGTTAGAAAGGACTGAAGTGGATAACCTCAGTTTGAAGAAATGGATGTAGCAGTGACCAATGGATGGAGAAATACAAGGATTGGAACATAAAAAGACAGAAAAACCCTTCTAATTCACGGTCAACAAACGGCGTCATTGACGGAGGATCAAAACTTTCCAACGATCAATAGCAGTGGCTACTAAGTGGCAATTTTTATTATGGAGGATGAAAAGTGTCAATGCCCCATAAGTCTAGGACCAAAAATGGCATTAACTCTTCTATTCCGTGAGCCACAATAATAATATAACAATAATTAAATATTGTTCAATTCTATATTCTTCTAGGATTTCTATTACCATCATTAATTATTCCCAAATTTACCATAATTAAATAATTTGACCAATTATAATGAAAGATTATTAAATAATGCACAGGACAATTGTTTAATTAAAAATTTTAAAAATTCATTAATAAAACATAAGCTCTCATAGTTTTTTCTTAGAAACTCTTTAATAAAGTATTTTTTTTTTAGAAATTTGTGGGCCAAAACCGCCTACGGCAGTTTGCGGTGGATAGGTCTCGAAAAAATACGCGATTTCAAAAAAAACATTTGTCCAAATCGGACAACGGAGTCAAAAGTTATGTCTTGCCGAACTTTTGACACTTTACAACTAAAAAAAAAAAATTAAAGGCCGGTTCAGCCGGCGAGGCAGCCACTGAGGAGGCCAATTCCTGCCTTCCTCGCCGCGGCCAGCGACACGATTTTTGCAACACTGATATATAAAATAGATATATATTAGAATAGGAATAGTACTACACAATTTTATAATATTACAATAAAATTTTAACCTAGAATTATTGTAGAAATCAATATATTTTATTAGGAAGAGAGATTTTTTAGGAATTGGGCGGGAAGTTAAAATTTCAGGATTTTGTTTGTATATATAGTATAGATTGTATTACACTATTTGATAATATTAGAATAGAATTTTAACGCAGAATAATTGTACGAATAGGAAAGTAGAAATCAATATATTTTATTAGGAAGAGAGATTTTTTAGGAATTGGGCGTGAAGTTAAAATTTCAAGATTTTGTTTTTATATATAGTATAGATAGATTGTATTACACTATTTGATAATATTAGAATAGAATTTTAACGCGGAATTATTGTACGAATGGAAAAGTAGAAATCAATATATTTTATTAGGAAGAAAGATTTTTTAGGAATTGGGCGTAAAGTTAAAATATCAGGATTTTGTTTTTATATATAGTATAGATTGTATTACAATATTTTTTTTTATTACAAGGGAATATTGTATTACACTATTTGATAATATTAGAATAAAATTTTAACGCAGAATAATTGTACGAATGGGAAAGTAGAAATCAATATATTTTATAAGAAAGAGAGATTTTTTAGGAATTGGGTGGGAAGTTAAAATTTCAGGATTTTGTTTTTATATATAGTATAGATTGTATTACACTATTTGATAATATTAGAATAGAATTTTAACGCAGAATTATTGGACGAATGAGAAAGTAGAAATCAATATATTTTATTAGGAAGAGAGATTTTTTAGGAATTGGGTGGGAAGTTAAAATTTCAGGATTTTGTTTATATATATAGTATAGATAGATTGTATTACACTATTTGATAATATTAGAATAGAATTTTAACGCGGAATTGTACGAATGGGAAAGTAGAAATCAATATATTTTATTAGGAAGAGAGATTTTTTAGGTATTGGGAGGAAAGTTAAAATTTCAGGATTTTGTTTTTATATATAGTATAGATTGTATTACACTATTTGATAATATTAGAATATAATTTTAACGCAGAATAGTTGTACGAATGGGAAAGTAGAAATCAATATATTTTATTAGGAAGAGAGATTTTTTAGGAATTGGACGGAAAGTTAAAGTTTCAGGATTTTGTTTTTATATATAATATAGATATAGATTGTAATTTTAACGCAGAATTATTGTACGAATGGGAAAGTAGAAATCAATATATTTTATTAGGAAGAGAGATTTTTTAGGAATTGGGCGGGAAGTTAAAATTTCAGGATTTTGTTTTTATATATAGTATAGATTGTAATTTTAACGCAGAATTATTGTACGAATGGGAAAGTTGAAATCAATATATTTTATTAGGAAAAGAGATTTTTTAGGAATTGGTCGGGAAGTTAAAAGTTCAGGATTTTGTTTTTATTATTATTATTATTATTATTATTATTATTATTATTATTATTATTATTATTATTATTATTGTTATTGGAATAGACTTAGTACAATTTTTTATGTGGCAGGTTAAAAATGATTCTATACTTCTAAATTTGGCGCCACAAAACAGACAAACCGAATGGAGAATATAAAACCTAGACTGACAATTAGTATGTCAACGAGTGGAATTCCAAACATACCCCTCAACACTTAGAAGCCCTAAACCATAAGTGAAGGACCTTTTCGTAAAACACCCCTTCCACTCAAACCGGTCAAAAGGTCAAAAGTCATCATCTTCTCCACTTTGCAACCCTTCCAAACACCTTCGAAACTCTTCATCTTCCATAGTCGAACACTCTCAAAATTCTTGCATCCCCCAATCTCCATCAACTCTCGACTACACAATGGAAACAATCGGACAATCAAGTTCACAAGTCCATGAAGAACAACCCGTGCAGATTAATCTCACCAAGTTGGCCACCAATGTCAAAGCCGGAGGAAGCTACGACCCATCTAGATTTCTCAAAACCACCAAAAATTCGGAGCTTGCCCAAAAGATCATCCATGCAGTACAGAACAGTCGTCTAATCGGGTTATGTTCCTATTCCTACTCTGGATATTATTGTGAGGATGTAGTCGACTTTTATGTCAATGCCAAGGTGAACGGTTGGACCATTGAGTCCACTGTTAATGGAACTCCCATCTCCATTGGAGAAAAATGAGTTATTTTCAACCTTTGGACTGCCTATGTCTACCCCGGAACAACCCTTGCTAGATTTAGACATGCATGTATATGACTGAACTGAGGTCTGGACAGAGATTAGGAATGAGAAATCATCTGTTGAACCTAATCTTTCTGGAGACAAAACTGATTTGAAGCTGGAATATCAAATGTTGATCAATGTGATATATAAGTGTCTTCTGTGCAAAATAAATAGTATGGAAGATATATCTCCAAAAAGAATTGGTTATTTGCATGCTATTATGACTGGTGTTAGAGCAAATTGGAGTAAGTTGGTGTTGAGCAGAATATGTCATTTTGTTAAGGGAGCAAAAATCAAGAACGGGAAGTTTAGCCATGTGTTAGGTTTTGGCCTATTAATTGGTGAAATCCTAAAACACAAAGAGTTGATCATGAGAGCAAGGAAACCTTTTGGAAACAATATGATTCTTTACAAAGACTTTGAGGTGTTAGATGAGTCCAACAAAAGAAAAAGAAAACCCCGAGCACTACCCGCCAAAAAAAGACTAGTGCAAGACATCATCAATGGCAATCCTCCAACAGAATCCCAAGCCAATGACCCTCCAAGCCATACTCACACATCCAGCGACAATCCTAATCCAAGCAACACTCATACATCTAGCCACAATGACCAAAACCTAAGCCAAACTCACACCACAAGTCTCAATCAAAACTCCAACCAAAATAATGTTCCAAATAACCCAACCTCTCAGGTAGAAACCATGGACGAAGTTCAAAGTGAGATCATATGTCAATTTGAAAGGTTGGACTCAGTTTTGGTAAGCGAATACCAAAAAGTACTGAATTGGAGAGATTGGAGAGTTGGTACATATCAAGAGTTGATGTCACGTGGACCTAGTATGGAGAATGAAGAAATATTTGCTTTAAATTGGATTGATTGTCACGTTGTTTCTCAAGCCACAAGGAATTCAGTTATTAATGCTGCTTTTCTAGCCAACCTGAAAGCAAAAATGGTCGAGCAAGTTCAAGCTCATGAAGTCCAAGGAAATCTGCCAACTGGGAATGATTTTTTAGATGATGATGAAATTGATCGAGTAATGGAGATGTCTCGACACATCACAGATCCGGAACTGGCAAGTGACTCTCAAACTGAATTTTTTGGTCAATTTACTGATCAAGGAAACAGTTTCATGAGTCAAAATTTTCTTGATATTGATCTATATGATGTGAGTGTTTTGAATCAGACTGAAGTGCGCCATGCACAAACTGAAAACCAAGCCATGCAAGGTAGTCAGCACACTGAAGAAGGACAGTCTCAACACCTTGAGAGTGGTCAAGTTGACACATTTGTGCTTGAGCATTTTACCCCAAAAAGAGCAAGGTAGGAACAAGAACAATGTCAACTGCCTGGTGACAACTCAGCTCAAGGAAGAGCGATCTCTCAACCCACTGTCCAAGAACTAGATCATGAAGCTACTGCTTCGGATGACAACTTGAAGAAACTGGAGAATGTTATTCTCGGCATAGTGGACAGAATGGAAGGTTTGATCCAAGGGATCTATACACATGTGGATCATGTTATCTATACTCATACGGGAAAGCTTGAAGAATCATTTGTTGATAATCAAAAGAGTCAACAAAATTTGATTGATACACATCAATCCTTGGAGAGGCAGATTGGTGGTTTGAATGCCAATGTCAAAGGAGTCCTCAATGAATTCTTTCTTCAACTTTCTCAAGCCCTCAAGAATGATAGGTAAGCCAGTCAAGTGGTTTCAGTGAATCAAAGCCAAGGAATTCTCAAAGTAGTTCATCAACAGGAGAATCAAATCAGGGATGTCCACACAGATCTTGACTCCATCAACACCAAAGTTGGATGTCTTCGTGGTTCTTATGACATTATTTCACAATCTGTTTCTTCCCTTAGAGAATCAGTGCATATGTTGGTTGATTACGCTAAAAAGGGGGAAGAGAGATTCAGTCATTTGGAAGAAATGTTAGAGACAATCATGACTGCCATGGCTACCAAAATGTTGGTGCATCTAGCAGTAGAGGAGGAGGCAGAACTGGCAGAAGCAATATTGCACGAAAAGGAGGACTAGAATACTGGTTTGGTGGTGGTGATGCAAGCAGTCCAGGTGGATCTAGCAGTGCCAACCCCACTAATAGATCTTTTCGTGATATTGTGTGTGCAGTTGGAAATCACGAGCAAATTAATTTGTACAGCAAAGCAGCTCTTTATTTGGAATCCATACCAAGAGATGACAGAGTTAAAATGCCACAATTGGTAAATCTCAATGATCTACCAAAAGGAATGAAAAAGAGTGGTCCAAGTGACCAAAATATGTGGGTTTCAAAGGAGAATTTTAGAAGAATCAAAAGCTATGCAAGGTCCTTAATGATCATGGTGCTTCTAGACTACATCAAGGTGAATGATGCTGAACTACAAGGAGATAGAAGTTTAGAAGAATGCATCGTTTGGTATGAAGAAAACATACTGCCCAGAGACAACATCATTGAAGCCTTCAACTACTATGTGATTGGGCAAGTATGCAAAGACTATGCAATTAGTGATAATTTTGTTGAAATCAAGAAGCATATCAATCATGTGTTAGAAGAAAGGAGGAACAAGATAATCAAGTAATTTGTAATTGATGTTACAATGTTTTGGTTGATCTACAAATTCCTAAGTATGATCATGGACTATTTGCTACAATATTTTGATTAACTATCTGATTATGATGCTTACAGTATTTTAATTATTGTTATTTTAATTTGTCTTGAAAGGTAACATTTTAGCCTAGTTTGTATCAAATCGCATAATTGGAAAAATTGCAAAATTCATTATCATTAAAATCCAAAAAATGTGAATAGTAGTTTTTTTGCTAAAAATACCTTTCCTAGAGTCAAAATCAACGGTTAAACTCATCATGGCTATGTCAAGTTTAATAAAATCTTTTGAAAATTTTATTTTTAAAAGACAAGCCAAATGACTGAGTATATGTATTGGCGTCATCAAAAAGGGTGAAAATTAATAGGAATATTTTTGTAATAAAGTTTTGATGAGCGAAATGTACTTTAGATCCCCTTAGAATTTAGGTCTTTAGTACAAGCATCATAATTCAGAATGTCAAAGTGAGTATGCAAAGGAAAGTCTACCACATGAAAACAAAATTAATTTGGAGAATTAATTTTGGTCCTACAAGAAGTCATCTGGAGCAGAAGTACTAAATAATGGCGTTGCAAAGAAAGATTAGATGAGCCTAACGGTGAAATGGTAGAAGTCCTTACATACAACAATTACACTTGAGATCGATTCCATCCTAAAGACTTATTTTTTATAAGCCGGAATTCAGAAAGAAGCACAATGTCTCAAGAAGAAGCACAATGTCTCAAAAAGAAGCACAATGTCTCAAAAAGAAGCACAATCCCTCAAGTCAAACAAGCACAATGTGTTGAAGTCAAAGAAGCGAAAAGAGCACAATATGGCCAATTCAGAAAAGCACGATGTAGCAAGTCAAAGAAGCAAGAAGTGCCAAGTCAAACAAAGCAAGATCAGACTTTTAAAAGAACAATGCATCTCAAAGGAGCAAGATGTGACAAAGAAGCAATATGATCAGAAATTAGATAAATTCGAAAGAATTTATGTTGGTACATCTCACATGTCACAAAAGTCCAAATTGCCTAAAGATATGATCAGAACGGTGGAAAAATTTATGAAGGCATGGATAAAAATCTTATCCTAGAAATAAATTCTATCAGAAGAACTTATTGCAAAGAGACGTTGGAACTTCAAAATTCACAAGGAAAATAATATTTTAGAAACAACTTGAAAATAAATACTCTAGTGAGTGTAGCTGTGTGCAAAACACTCGTAGTTGCTAAGTGTAGCTGTGTGCAAAACACTTAGTTGGCGTTGAGTATAGCTGTGTGCGAAATACTCGGAGTTGAGCGTAGCTGTGTGCGAGACACTCGGAGTTGGGTGTAGCTGTGTGCAAGACATCCGGAAGAAGTGCTTGTGTAGCGCTTATTCACTATTGTAACTGTGTGTGGAAAATAATGAATTACTCCTAGACGTGAATGGAGTAAAGTGGACTAGGAAGATTACGCCACTTCCGAACCACTATAAATTGCCTCTCTCATTTACATACCGCACTTACATAATTCGCTTTATTTATTTATCATCCGACTAACCCGTTTACTATTCACTGTCTATCTTAATCTTTCGGGTTTAGTGCGTTTTCACGTATGCATGTAACTCAAACTTTCCATGCTTAACATTTGAATTATTCTAAGCAAGTCTGACGTGTTGCATGTGACATTTATTATACGGTTGACGTGACACGAAATATCATTTATAATCTTGAATATTATTGTTAAATATTGAGTGCACCATCTCCTTTAAATATTCAAGATATTCATGTCATCCTTATACATGATCTGAGCTTATCCTACACGTGCATGTGATTCAATTTATTGATTGGGCATAACTCTTACACTTATTTATTCCGCTGTGCAGTTCAAGTTGAACACTTCTCTATTTACTTGTTACTTAGAGTTGAAGTTACCCAAGAATTATTTAATTTTGAAAAAGCTTAGAAAGTCTATTCACCCCTCCCCCCCCCCCCCCCCCCCCCCCCCCCCCCCTCTAGACTTTCTACCACCCTATCGGGACCAACTCCTCGAAGTTGCTGATCGAGCCTGTGGGCAAGGCCACGAGCCATCTTTGTGCCGACCCCTTCAGCGTTGGTAGGAAAGCGCGACACATGACAGGATCCTTGACTCCCAAGAGTTGCATCTTCGCCTAATAGCTCAGGAGATGCTCGCGTGAGTTGCCAGATCCGTCGAAAGTAGCTTGCTCAGGGAACTTAAAGTCGCTGGGTATTTTGTACATCATGATCTCGGTCGAAAAGGGCAAGGCGGTGAGTAGTGGCCGACCCAGGGACTTGGCTTTGCCTTCCACTTGCTCCTTCAAATGGCGTAACTCACGAGCCAGGAGAGCCACGTCTCCCGCATTCCGGGTGTGATTCCCTGTGGACTCGATACTCGCCCCCACTTGCGACTCAGCCTGTCGTTCCTCGTTGCAAGTGGGCCCCTTAGTCTGTCGTGCCCGAGTCCGAGTTCTTCTAGTATGAATTCTTTCTCGAACGGCCTCTCGATTTTGTTAGCCCGCCCGCACGCGACTGAGATCTCCTCCTCCCAGTCGTTCTCTTTCCGACTAACGCGTTACATTCGGGCCTAGCCTTGAATGGACCGACCGCGTCGGCGGATCTTCCGCTCTTCGATCTTCTCGCCTGTCTCCGTCCGATCTCTGGGATAGTTGCTGATTGCGCGGCTGTATGTTCGGCGGCCGAGAGGTCGACAGGTTTCCCCTTTCCCAGGTCTCTGCCGCGATCGCATGACCGATGGCCCGGATTTGTTTGGGAGTGAGAGGTATCATCGTCGAAGGTCGGTTTCGAGGTGCCGAGTCCTCTCCCTGACTCTGCGGATTTCGCTGGTTCAACTGTTCTCTCAAGTCTGCTTCCGACTCGTGGTTACGATTGGAGGCACGGCTTCGTCCTTCATACATTTCGTAAGGCTGCCTTTTTCCTGCTCGCTCGTCTCCTCTTTCCTGCGAATTTCGATGCTAAAAAACGATCGCAACTTTTCGTTTCGATTCCCACAGACGGCGCCAGTGTTGGTTTTAGGGTTTTTGGGCCCAGGGAAGGTCCAACACAACCGTAGTTGGTGGATTCACCTTTCAAAAATAGATGGGAATGAGTAATCTTTAGTGAGTATAATTTCTATTCTCTCGGCCTGGATTCGCCCCATGTTTACAACCT